>NW_019386041.1:147062-167235 GCF_000671375.1 Centruroides sculpturatus
AACATTTATCTTATGGAGGGCTTATTAAACCTACTGATGAATGGCTAGCAAAAATTATAGAATGGAATAAATATTTCGAAATATATCACGATGAATCGTATAAAAAAGGCCCCGGAGTTGTACAGAATTAGTCAGTGGAAACAGTTTTACCTTTTACTTTAATAAAAGATTTTTGTAAATTAAGAACTATAATAAGAATTAATTATAGAAATCTTAAACAAGAAAACTATAAAATATTGAAAAGAATGCCTTCTGAAAATGGTGATTGTCGAAAAAAAATTAAAAAGTTAAGTAAGATAATCACATAATAAAAAATATAGCTCATTAATTTGTTAAATAAATATTAGACAAAAGACTTGTAAATTTATTGACGTACAGTACACTTATTAAATCCGAAAATTCTACAGTAGTTTACATTTAGTAGTAATTTAATAATTAATTAAGAAATGATTTAATATTTTATCGTATTTTGTTATTTGAAAGATCTGTCATGTTGAAGTAGAGGGCTTGCTGTGACGTCACATAGATCCAAGGTCACGCTAACAAATATACGGGATCTGGCTATCCTCGTAGTTTAAAGTCCTTGACGCGTACCCCTGTGGCTACGCAAAATTGAATGAAGGGATACGCGCGGCAATCTAAAATCGGTCGACTTAAAATTTAAATGCACGAGACGAAGCGATCAAAAAAATAATGGGCGAACCACCAAAAATGCGGCAATTTACAACACGATGTCGAATGCACAAATTCGTTTATTTATAACTAGAAATATTCTCGAAATTTCATTTAAAAAAAATGTATTTGTGACAATACCTAAATGAAATTTTTATGCAAGAAACAAAAACTGTACAACTAACATATTATGTTAATTGTACAATTATCATTATTATCGTGTCAGCGAAGCGGCAATAAAATATTTCCTATTTCCTAC
The DNA here is from genome assembly GCF_000671375.1 of Centruroides sculpturatus. Taxonomy (NCBI): domain Eukaryota; kingdom Metazoa; phylum Arthropoda; class Arachnida; order Scorpiones; family Buthidae; genus Centruroides; species Centruroides sculpturatus. Next base: position 147,994 of record NW_019386041.1, read on the forward strand.
CATTTTGCGCAACATACCTCTGCGAGAGCGGATGTTCGGCCGTGACAAACGCGAAAACTAAACATAGTCACCGACTTCGAGTCGAAGATGATTCGAGACTGAAGCTGACCAAAAAGCGACCAGATTTTATAAAGTTGCGCAAAGAAAGTCGTGCGCATTTGTCGCGTTAAAATTAAATAACCTTACGTTATTTTCATTATTAGAATTGTATTTTAAAGGTAGTAAATGTAAAAAAACTTATTCTATTTATCACTTGTCTACACACAGCTTCGCTTTCATTATATCGAATTTGCTCGCAGTAAAATGTAGCCTATGTCCATCTCCAACGTGTAAGCTATCTCTGTGCCAAATTTTATTAAAACCTGTTCGGCGGATTAGACGCGAAAAGGTAACGGATAGACAGACAGACAGAATTACCTTCGAATTTATAATATTAGTATGGATTAATACGAATTTCTGCTATAAGGGGTGAGCGACTTTGAGCTCTTTCTTGAAGTGGTACGCGGGATAAACTAATTGGGAACCACTGAGATAGCGTATACCTCGTACCGTGTGCTTGGAATTTTTTGTCGATGTTTTAGCTTTAAAGCCATACTTTATCATCGATAATTGATTTTAAAGTATTCCCGCTACGTTGCTAAGAAATCGTTATGGAAAATATTCGTTGGATATATTAGAAAAGTAGCAGACACCGCCACGCGTTGTTGTGGCTCAAAATGTATCTATTATAAATGTATAACACTTCCCCCGTGTGGGGGGGGGGAATTTTTCGAAAAATTTCTTCTTAGTGTACATTCTGTTGGCGTACCCTATTAAAACGCAAAAACCCGCATCTAAAATAGTATAATGGAAGCCAAGTTCTTCAAGGTAAGCCTTATATTCGTAGCGCCATCTGTTGGACATAAAGGCCTTAACCCTAGATGATATCTTTTAATTTATATGAATGTTTAACGGAATAATATACTGGTTAGATTAGTGGTAAACATTCCGGGGGTCATAAAGATGCTACAGTTAAAATTTGGTAACGATTGGTTCAGTAGTTTTCACGATTAGTGGTCACAAACGAAAAATACGTTGTCTCTTTATATAGTAGTATAGATATAGATACCTGTTATTGCGATAAGCGCTTCTCCTCAAAAGGAAATCTTACTAACGAGCGTGCAGGTTTAGAACATAAACAAATCCCGGTGGAGGAAAAGTCTATATTCTGTCGCGAGATTTCGTGTTCCGAAGGATTTTCTACTTTCCTTCGATTACGCGAACATTTGGAGAAAGTACCGTACCCGTACAGTACATGGAAACTGAGAAGCTGGAATTCAGAAATATGAAGGCTAAGTAAATTCTGTTTTGAAATTTTAAAAATGCTGTATTTAATTAATATATCTTAAAATAATTGTTTTCGTAAAAATTAACAGCTCATTCAGTCGTAAATAAAAATATTATGCAATGTATTTGACCACAGATAAGTTGAGAACCAAACTAAAGTTAACTGCATCGTACTGTCTAAAAAAATCATGGAATTTATAAATTCTAGTCGCGCGGTGTGGCACACGGGATCGTGACTATACTCGATTCAGAAATGTACCGTACTTACAAAAGGAAAACATTCAATAACGGATTGTGCGTATGAAAATGTTACAAATGTATAATTTTCAATAAATATTTTTCGTAAAGAAAACATCTTTCTTACGAATAGCTTTTTTTCTTAGCTAACGTTCGAATAAATCATTGCGGATCTGTTAAATCGGGCTACAAAAAGTTCACTAATATTTTACTGACGATGATAATTTGTTGATGGATTTAAACAACCAATTCGAAGGACTTTACTCAAATTACGCGAGATACGCTTAACTCCTGATATAGTATTCGCCGGGGTTAGGCTTTTTAAAAATCTCGTGAAAGAATGCCTACGGAGAAAATTGAGTTTGGTTTCGTGGAACATTTCCAAGATAATCGTTAATTGTAAAATAAAATATTGCAAATTTTCTAATATAAAACGTTTAAATTATTTCTAAAAAGCGATGAATAATTTTACTAAATAATAAAAAAAATTTCGAGTAAGAGATTAAAAATTCAGCAGTAAAATCTTGAGATTAAAAGAATTTGAGAACGTTAAGAAGTTATTCTTAACGTTCCTTAAATTCTGTAGAATAACTTGTTTAATATACTGTATAATTTTAAATATTTTGATAAAAATAATGACCAATAGTCATCTTTCGAAGCTATAATATAAACATTGAATATTAGACAAAAGACAAATTTGACGTTCGACAAACGAACGGTAGCAAATTTTGTTCGTAATAAATTAATTCTGACTGGTGTATTTACACTACAGTCAGAATTATGCTTGTCGAGCTTCTTGACGTCACGAAGTAACGACATCTCGTGGTAAAAACAGAACTACGGCTACGGAATCGTTCTGTAATTAGACGCCAGTTCAAAAAAACACTACACAAAAGTGCCAGTGCTGCCAGCTAAAACACACACACCAACAAAAAAAAATATTGGAGTAGCCCAAGATATAGCCAAAGATTGCAGCGCCACAGCACTAGCGAAAATTTAAATTTGCCGACTGGAATGCATTCGGTTAACCGACGTTTCGGATAAACAACGCTCTACTGTATTTATTTTAACTAGCACAATCACGTCACTAATATATATATTTGTGAAACCACTAGCGGTTTCTGGTTTTGTTTTCTTCTAAGATATTACGTCTGCAGAGTTGTTACTTAACTCGCGATGGCATCTGTGGGAAAAAACTGGCCGATACAATTAGCTCCTGAGATTCTGTTAAGGAGCTAATTGTATCGAGCCTAGACGATGCTTTCCACATCATCGAAAAAACGCCAGAAACAGAAAACAGAAACGGAAAAGTTATGTCATTTCCTGTTCAGCGGTTTTTATTTACCTAAGTCCGGTAGTGGCAGCCTACCGCTCTGGGGACCAAGGATCGTATCCGGATGTAAGATTTTTTGGGGGGTGGTCCGTCCGGATACGTCGGGATCCGTCCCTCACCACCCGGCCGCCCCATTCTGGGCCTGGCCGAACCCTTAATGGACTGGCTAAAAGAGGCTCTTTTAGTGCTCACAGGGCGGAAAGAGTTGTAAAAAACAAACTTCAACAAAAACAGTTCGATCGGAAACAGATTAGAAAATACTTCGGCTTTTCCGTTTCCGTCGTGTTTTGAGCAATAGAATAACAATTATTACGATATAGCAGCAGTGACGTTGGGCCATCGTTACTCGGCCGCCTCCTCGTCGGCCTGGCCTAACGCAAGATAGGCTTGATAAAAAGATAAATTTTCCGTTTCCGTTCATCTGTACAAATGAATACAAATGAACGGAAACGACTTTTTATGGTTATTTAAAGCATTTTGTAAATAGAGTGATAGAGAAATTGGTAAGCGAACTTTCCGTGATATATTACGAGAAATTAAGTACGTAGTTCTCAAATAATTTTTGTATATTAATGCGTACAGTCGAACCATATTTTATATAGAAAATTATTAATAAAGTAAATACAAAGACATTTTTGTACTTTTATAACAAATAACCGAAACACGAGTTAACGATGGGAATTATATTAATTACTAATTCTTTTACTCTATCGATCACTTCATACAGTAGCTATTCGGAGCTCTCTGTGGGAAGAATTATTGGGCAAATCTGAACCAATTTACTATACACACTGTCTTAAGTATACGGTTTAATTTATCCAGGAAAGGTTTTACTTTAATATTTTCGCTAGGGAGAAATTTAGCGCTGCTCTCTCTTTAATGCGTATATTAATTCAAAATTTGCTGTAAGTACGTTTTCCAACAAAATGTGAATAGAAAAGGAACCGCAAAATGTTCTTCACAATTCTTGGACGGGTGAACAATCACGGTGCTCACTTTTCACTTTAATCGTGCATTTCGTGTTGTTAAGCTTAGTTTACACCGAGTCTTACGGCTTTCCACGGATAAGAATTGCTTGAATAAAAGTAACGTTACTTTGTAAAAAGATGGACGAAGGTTTGTGAATTACTGAAATTTGAAAAAGTAATAACGAAAATAGAAATAAACCTAAAGCACTGTAATATCTTTTTCGAAGTGCAGTTTTTTTCTATGCAATGGAACAAATAACAGTCACAGCTTAAAGTGTGTAACTTTTTATTCAACTGCCGAGCAATCATCGACTTCGTTATATCTTCTTTCAAATCTTTAACTTCGAAACTCATACTTTTCTTAATTTGATTTCAACCGAAAACTTGTGAAAGCGAATTTTCTGTTCATTATAACAATCTCCCCGTTTACGTTTATCTGGAGCAAAAAGCAATATCGAACCATTGTTTTAATACAAAGTTAAAGATATCTACACGCGTTATCCTCGATTCGTAGCCACGTTTTTTACATTTTACTAGCGCCACAACAAAAACCGTGGGAGAAGGTAAGAATGGCGGCAAACAGTGGCCGAATGGATAAAACTACCGATTACCGGTGGTCGGTCGTGGGGTTACACCTGGCCAACAGACCGGTCACGTGGAATTTTCCGGGTTTTCTTCGCTTCGGTAACACCTAAATAGGGGCCAGTTCCCATCCCGAGAGGCATTCTCCCTCGGCAGATCGTCCGTGTCGCGTTGCCATAAATGAATAAAACCAAAACTAAGAATGACTTAAAATTTTATCCTTTTTTAAACCAGGATTTAAGTATTTTTCAATATTTTTTTGCATAATTTCTAACGAAATAAATATCTATCCACTTTTATCTAGTGTTTATATTTATAAGAAAACATACTGAATTTTTCTGTATGAAATTATTAATATACTGTAGATCGTAAATCTCGGTAGAGGCAAGCCGTCGAGTAAGCGAAAGAACGAACGAACGCCAACCTTACTATACTGGAATTAGACCACCATCCATCTATCCCAATTCAAATTTTATTAAAAAAAAACTATAAAGATATACGCGTCATCCGGACAAAATACGAGTATGGTCGTCGTCTGTTGATTTTTTCGACCCGCGTATCAAATTTCGTCGAGTTCCGTCCGTTGGTTCCCGAGATTCAATTTTTATCTTTATTTTTCATTTCACTTAAGAATTCTTTTTTCCTGCGTTACGCGCTCATTATTCTGTCCGTCATTTTGAATTTTTTGACAAAAAATTTAAATTTTCAAATAACACAATATTAAGTCGTCATTAATATAATGTATAAAAAATATAATAATATAATGTTCAAACTCTGGATTAGAAGTAGGAAAAATCCAATGCTGCTTCTGGGACTGGAACTATTAGAACTGATCCAAGCGCGAAAAATTTCCCAAGGAACGGTTTCTCGAAACTGCTTGCTTGGTCTGTTGGACTAGACCAGCCTTTCTCAAAGTGGGCGATGGAGGCTTTCGGGGGAAGAAGGCCCAGTCATTAAATATTAGTTTTATTTCTTCTCATTGAAACATTCTTTGATCTCAGACACATCCTATAAATGGAAGCGTGGATGCGCCGCTTCCCTGGTATTTTCTAAAAAATAAATACATATTCATTTTAATTATACGAAAATAATCGCGCAATATTTTATTATAACCGCATTACGTATCTTATTACAAATTACTATACTACGCGTGAAAAAAATGTAACATTGTTATTGTATATTCGAATATTAGTGGCGGAGTGAAAGCGCCGTATCGTTGGCATCCAAAAAGCCGGATTCGCGCACGCGCTTTACGGAGCACCGACCTGGCCCGGTTTAGCCGGCGGAAGCCCGGGACCTCGGGTGGACGCTACGCGTATACCGCATCCGATTCTATCCGGGACCGGTTCCGGGTCGTTAGCCGCTCGCCCGATTACGCCAATCGCGAGTAGATTTATAACTTAACCCGACCGATAAGAATTTACTGGTGTGTTTTTACCATAGTTCCGTATAGTTGACGGGAATTTTAAAAAATCCGTTAAAATATTTGATATTTTTATTCCGCTCTCTGATTTTATATTACTCGCGGATTTCCATGTTAAACCGGCGATATTGCGATTTCGTACGTCCCATCTTTAAGGGGACGTAGAAAAAAACGTGTACAATTCTTGCATAATGTTAAAAAATTAACTGTTACTTTGACAGCGTCATTTACAACTAAATTTAATGAATGAGAATCTCTCTCATTCGTTGAATTTAGTTGTAGTAACTTTTTTGTACCTCCTGCGAGATGCACGCGGTACAGAAAAAGCTCTAGAATTTATTTTCCTTACATTCACGATTTGTGTACCCGTTTGTCATAAAAATTTGTCTTTCCACTTTTTTCCCGAGACNTGTTGAAATTTTTCTCCGTTGCGTGTCGCTTCGCGTTGAATTTTCGTCGATGTTAAGCCTAACGTAAACTTTTAAAAATAATAATCGTGGCTATTGTATCGTTAAAAATTATTTCTTTGTTTTTTACAAACAAAATAAAAATATAAAAACAAAAACAATTATACTTTAGAACAGGGGTGTCCAACCAGCGGCCCAATAAACGTGTAAACAAAAGCGACAAATGTTTTGATTTATTATTATTTATTTATTTCAACGGCATAAACTCAAAAAAAAGTTTCACAAAGCGGTAAACCTTTATTCATATTTTATTTTTGAGTAGAAAGAAAATATTTTCAAATACTTGGAGACGTGTGAATGCGGAAGGATTACTAAATAAAGCTGGAGTTGTGACTCAAAGGATTATAGGAAAAGAAGGGAAAGATGAAAAAGGACAAAAGATGTGGTAGTGAGAAACGTTAAATAGATCTTCTGTTAAGCAAATATGGATCCGTAAATTTTCAACCTTTTTCACTTCTTTACCTTTTGTCTTTTGCTTCTTTTCCCCCGCACTCGGGTCTATAATTCTTTGATTCACAACTCCAGCTTTATTTAGTATTTCTTCCAACGTTGCAAGATTTGGCTACATTGGGCCAAATGTGGCTACTTTTTTTTGAAAATTATCATTTGGCGCTTTGGCTACTTTTTCGGCTATATATTATTTATAATTATACTAGCTTACCCGTCGCGCATTGCTGCGATCTCAGAAAAAAGGAAATTCAAGCAAACTCGTTATGATAACATTCAATTTACATTTTATTATTTTTATTGAAACTTATTATTATTATTCATTTTCATCGGGTAAACATTTCAAAGTGTCGTTTCAATTCTATTTATTTATNCGCACCGCGAAACTCTCTCCGACTTAAGCCACAATCTAGATCGAAATGCTCGGTGCGAACGGGGTATAACCGAACCAATCTTTAGCCGAGTACAGCGTGGACTGATTTCTTCGTATTATTAGACGTAATATAAACAGAAATTTTTCCACTTTGACGAGAGTGACCGAAAAGTTGTAAATTTTGAAAATTTCCTAAAACGAATTAGTTAGAAAACAAACGACGGACAATCTATTAAGTTTAACATATTTAGATTTTTACAGCTATGTCGAGAAACGTTTAAAATGTACTACAACCCTGCCCCGTCCTTCGAGATATACTAGTGATGCGACAAAAGAGGCATTTGACATTGACCGATATCGGCACCATTGGTAGGTGCATGCACGCGGGATTTGCCAGCCCGCGTGCATGCACCTACCAGGACCATCTTTGATTCCATCCATTAGTCACTCGTAGGGAGCTATTTGACTAAGTGCATTGTTTTAATATTTAAAAAGTGAAGAAGATTTAATGTTATTTTTATGTACGTTTCTTTACAAAGCTATATTTAATTATAATTTTTTAAAAGTATATTAATATAATCGAAGAATATTTTGTACCTGGTATGTACCGGTACATCCACCACACATTTCATTTCACCGAGTAAGTTTTTATTATTTTATTTATAATTTTAGCCCTTATATCGCGGCTAGCGATTCGGAATGTAATTGTGATATTAAAAGTACATTTAGAGAAGTCTGCGGTTTTTACTGGCTTATCGAACAAACGATACGAATGAACCCTTGACCATCGCTGACGCGCAATTAACTGATTGCCCCTGGAAATCGGCTTCTTACAGAAACACAGCTTCCCTACTATCAAATGTCACGGCACGCCACTGCATCCTATCTATCCTATCCTTATAATAATGCGTGTTTAAACATTATATTTGCAATAACTATTTTTAAGATATGCAATAGATGGTAATGTAAAAAGATGAGTTAAAAATATGGGGGTACTAGATTTTTTTAATCTCAAAGTGGGCGGTGGTCGAAATAAGTTTGGAACCTGTGGACTAGACGGTTCCAGGAAATTATTATGTTCTGTTGGAATTGCTGTTGCACTCGACGGTTTCTTATTGGTTATATATATTAAAATAATATATATATATATTATTTCCATTAAATATAGAGTACCGTTAAGTTCGGACATCCCGCCTTTCCTTGATTTCATCCCCCTTATTAACTCCTGAACATTTGTCCGATTTGTACCAAACTTTTTATACTTATTCTCTGGGTCTCCGAGGAATATAGGCTTCTATAAAATCTGAACACCCCACTCTTTTCCTTACTTGATCTCGTTGACACTTTGCAATAAACGTATCAACGGAAGGCTAAAATAACCAAATTTTGTAATATAGTTTTCACTTTAACGCTTATCCTTCATACTTTTTGCCGGACAATGTCGCGCATATTTGCTAGTTTAATAAACAAATAATTAAGAACCCTAATACAGTAAAAGTATAAATTTTTAGAATATCTTTATAAACTTAAAACACTCAAAAGGAATTTCATTATTTCTTAAAAGTCGTGGAACATTGTCAATTACACGTAGTTTTATGTTTAAATCCAGATAAAGGACGGCCGTGTGGCAGTCTACCGCTCTGGGGGACCTGGGATTGAATCCGGACGGTTCGAAAATATCCCCAAGAATTTTTCGGGGAGGTCCGTCCGGGTACGTCGGGCCCCATCCCTCGTGCCCCATCGTGGGTTTGGCCGAACCTAAAATGGACTTGCCAAAAGAGTCCTTAGCGCCCAAAGGGCAGAAAAAGTTTAAAAAATCCAGATAAAGAGTTCACTGTTCCGTATAGATAAAGCTCAAGATAAAGCTGTATTCATAAAACTATAAAATGAAGACTGTGACGGTAGAACTGGAACTGTCTCGACACTCGATGTGGAATCGTTTCGATTCTGAAGCGAGGATGTTAGAGGTTTTTTTAAAACTTTTTCCACCCTGTGGGCACTAAGAAGGCCTCATTTTGTAAGCCCATTATGGGTTCGGCCAGGCCCACAATGGGGCTGCCGGGTGGTGAGGGACGGGGTCCGACATATCCGAACGGACTACCCCCCGAAAAATTCCTGGGGATTCCTTGACCCGCCAGGATTCGATTCCAGGTCTCCCAAAGCGGTAGGCCATCCGGCCTTCCTTAAAAATATGGAACGCTTCACGATTTTGCGTGTCATCCTTGCGCGGGGCCATGCCAATCTTCTCTGTATCGTTTCAATTTTATAATATGTACGACCGAAGTTGTACAATTAGTTCGGACTAGAACTACAGTAATCACTTGTAACTCTGGAACGTTCGAAATTAGAATCGTTGGAAGTAGAAAAAAAATACTATTACATATTTGTCCTTTATTGGATACGTATTCGAATTTTTAAAAATTTGATGAAATTTGATTTCATTATTTAAGTTTTATTAAATTATGGATAATTTATTTGTCGAGCAATTCGTTAGTGATAAAACAACTATTTTGCGAAGATTTACACTCGACCCATATCCGTAATTACAGTAGAGCATCGATTATCCGACCCCCGATCATCCGTCACATCGGTTAACCGACCGCGTTCTAGTCGGCAAATTCAAATGTCCGCTGGTGATGCGGCGCTATAATATTTGGCTGTCTTGGCAACTTTAATATTATTTTCGTTAAATTTTTGGTGTTTTAGCTGGCAACACTGGCTCGACCATGAAAGGGAGGCCAGTATTTAAAAGAGGCTTAATTTTCTAATTACGAGTGGTTGTTTGTTTTGTAAGCGATAAAATAATTTAAAAATAATTTTTAACGATACAATAGCGACGATTATTATTTTAAAAAAATTTTGTTAGGCTTAACATCGATGAAAATTCAACGCGAAATTGGTTAATAGCGATATATTAATATACTATACTAATAATGTATTTTTTCATACTTTTCTGTTATCCGACCAACCCCAGTCCCCAATTGAGTCGGATAATCGATGCTCTACTGTATTTATTTTAAAATCATTACGGATTTATTTCATTACTAATTATTCAAATGTTATTTTATTATAAACAGTTTGAAGGAATTATTATCATATTATATTGAATTTAAAACGACAGTATAAAGAATCGTGATGTGTAAGTGCGTTTGAAAGCCGCTTGATTTACGCACGCTTGACGGCATTTTCTGTATTTGTAAGGTTTAAGAATATGTTTTTGGAGATTTTAATATTTTGTAAACTCATTTTCTACTATTACAATCTCTATTATACTTTTAGTATTTTAGTTAAACTTACTCAATAATTTATAATGGTTTTCAAAATTATAATCGCTCGTTTCTAGCACGTTCCACTATAGTAGTGAAGGCTTATGTGTGTCTGTCAGACCTTACGATCCGTTCAATGACTCTGTTTACTTTCGTTACTTAAGCGTTATATTCCGTTCAATCCATTCGGTGCACATGCGCAAATGGAAACTGAACATTTTCGTTTACGGTCACTGTAAGCTATAGTAAACACTAGGCGGTTCCTGTGCAATCTAAACCACATCCCTTTCTGAATATTCGGTGAAAAATTCTTCCGAACAACTATTTCATTCCAAGAATTATAACATTTATTTTAAACAAAATTAATATGCCATTCGCTTCTGTGCAGCGTCCTATCACATCTGCTCGATCAACCTTGTTAATTAATGTAGGGGATGGTAATGCTAAAGATGATGTCCATAGGTTTATCTAATGATTCTTATTTCCAGAATGGTTTGTTTATTTTTCTGTTATAGTGTATTTTAATTAAGTCTTTTTCAACAGCAGTTTTCCTTAAATACAATTTTAAGAAGAAAGAAAATTATAAAAATAAGCTACGCATGAATCGGTTATTTTTTAGTTATGAACATAAAATGTATTCGCTTTTTTAAATACATACAACATATTTCAGTCACGTTTATAATCCCATTTATTAATTTTTTAATAAATATGATTGTAATTGCAGTTAATATAGTTACTTAATCTGTCTTCTGATGACCGGGACCGTGGATAAACAGGAGTAGCGAGCGCGCCCAGAGTGCCGATATGACTATGCGCCAGCAAAAATCCAAAACTGTTACACGTTTGAACTAATAACTTCATAGAAAACTTGGTAGAATCGTAAAGCCTGGACTCCACATTACCGGAATCCGCGACGTAATCGTAAAACTGAAAGCCAAACTGACGAAACTTTTAGTTTTGTAACGTTCGGTTGGACAGAAACAAGCCTGAAAGCGGAGTTAAAAATTATTTAACTTTTCCGTTTTCGTTCGGCGCTTCTGTCGTACCGCTACCAATAAAAACGCCAGGATTTCTGACGCGTAGTCACGCGCATTAGTCANACCTATCGGGCTGCGATTGGCTCATTCCTACAACGTAATTTTCGGTTAGCGTGGAACGTATCTAAGCGTTATAGGGGGGTCTACTGTATAACATTTATTTTAAACAAAATTAATATGCCATTCGCTTCTGTGCAGCGTCCTATCACATCTGCTCGATCAACCTTGTTAATTAATGTAGGGGATGGTAATGCTAAAGATGATGTCCATAGGTTTATCTAATGATTCTTATTTCCAGAATGGTTTGTTTATTTTTCTGTTATAGTGTATTTTAATTAAGTCTTTTTCAACAGCAGTTTTCCTTAAATACAATTTTAAGAAGAAAGAAAATTATAAAAATAAGCTACGCATGAATCGGTTATTTTTTAGTTATGAACATAAAATGTATTCGCTTTTTTAAATACATACAACATATTTCAGTCACGTTTATAATCCCATTTATTAATTTTTTAATAAATATGATTGTAATTGCAGTTAATATAGTTACTTAATCTGTCTTCTGATGACCGGGACCGTGGATAAACAGGAGTAGCGAGCGCGCCCAGAGTGCCGATATGACTATGCGCCAGCAAAAATCCAAAACTGTTACACGTTTGAACTAATAACTTCATAGAAAACTTGGTAGAATCGTAAAGCCTGGACTCCACATTACCGGAATCCGCGACGTAATCGTAAAACTGAAAGCCAAACTGACGAAACTTTTAGTTTTGTAACGTTCGGTTGGACAGAAACAAGCCTGAAAGCGGAGTTAAAAATTATTTAACTTTTCCGTTTTCGTTCGGCGCTTCTGTCGTACCGCTACCAATAAAAACGCCAGGATTTCTGACGCGTAGTCACGCGCATTAGTCACGCGTTGTTTGATTGTCGTAACGGCGGAAAGTGTAGAGGAAACGACGGGAAACAAATAAATTTGGAATTCTTCATCGAAGAAGTTAGAAAATACACATGTCTGTACGACAAAAAATGTAAATAATTCAAAGATTATTAACAATTTAATTGTTAATAGTTGCGTGCAGAGAAAGGGTGGCAAAATCCGTAGCGTCGTCCGTGTTTGACTCTACGACAATTACAGAACCGATCAACTGATGGCGCATTTTTAGTGGAGTCGAGTTAAAACGAAAACTATATGTTTCGGTTCTGTTTTTGAGTTTCTGTTTTCAGGTAATGTGGAGTCCAGGCTTAACACGACGAGACGATTCACAGAAATAACGCTATTTCTGTGAATAGGTTATTTCAGGTTATCTCTGTGAATAGTTTCATCGTGTTACGATTCTACTGTAAGTTTACAGTCTTATTGTTTTAACGGTGAACAGGTTTTTTTACTTCATTACTCAATGTTATTGTTTTAATGGTAAAACAGTTTGCAATGTCACGGTTTTAGATGTTATGGTTTTAACAGTGTACTTTATTATGTGTATTGTTTGCCTCTCACTGTTGATACTACTTTATATATCGCACCGTCATATCTAATCAAACACTTGTAAAATAATAATTGTCATCCGTATTTTATCAATCGTCACCATTTCTATGCTTTTCATAACCATTTACATCACAATGAGTTGATAAAGGACTCGAAGTCCGAAATAAAAATGTGATTTTCTAAATCTTGTCCTGTTTCTGAATAATGGTGTAATAACTCTAGCGGAAAAGAGAAGCCGTCATAGAGCTCATAAATTGAATACAAGACTAGACAAAAAGCGTATTACAGAACTAATTTAATATAAGGCATATTATATTAGTAAAAGGAGTTTTTTGCGTTTTAAATTTGTAACGGACTAATGAAATGTTTATCCAAAAAGCGCCATATTTAAGTTTGACTCTGGTGTCAAATGTTGTAACCAAGCCTTGCAAATGAAAAATAATTATAAATGTACCCAACCCAATCCGTCGAGAATCTCTCGAGTTTTACAATGACTTCGCCCGTCACTACATTATCGATAGCTACATTTATTTGTAATCGCTCGATTAATTTTTGTTGTACAGTACTTATGAAATTTGATTAGCGTAGTTAGGTGAGGACGGTCAGCCCCGGATGGCACTTTTGATCTATTACAACGAAAAGAAAGATGTTTTGTACGAATAATAAAAAGACACGAGACTCCAGAAAATTTTATTTTTTCAAGAAAAGCCCGGTAAAGACTGCGTCGTTCTCTCGAAAATGGCCTTGTTAATCATCATAATTGTGGCGTGCAAAAAATTCAACTTCAAAGACAGCCACAATGTTTTTCGGCAGTAAACATTACGTTTAGAATTCATTTCTTCAATAAGACGAATTTGGAGAAAACTGGCATTGCAAGTTTCAAATATACGCGTATTCTATAAAATCCCGTAAATTTATAGAAAACTAAATGTAAAGCGGGGACGTTTGTTTTCCCGCTCGATTTGTGAAAATTCCAGCATCCGCAAAATTTTTCGTCGTGCACGCCAATGTCCGATTGCTCTATACAGTACAGTAGACCAATGTTCCCTCCAATTTTTTTTGTAGATGAGCGGAACATATAGTTCTCTGAGCAAAAAAAGTTTTTGCTGAGCATATATATATGCTTATTTTTTCCTATAAAAATTAAAATAATCTATATATATAAAATTGCTTGTCCTGACTGACTGACTGACTGAATGACTCACTCACTGATTCATCATCGCCCAGAGCAGACCGCTTAACCTAAAGAGGTGAAATTTCGTAGACAGTTAGGGTACGTCATGGAAACGCACACTAAGAAGGGATTTTTCGAAATTCCCCCGCGGGCGGGAGAGGGAGAGGATTTAGTCTTCATTGAGTACTTAGGTGTATTAAATTGATAACATTTCAGACATTTCGATTTTAAAAATGTTCGATCCGTTTTAAATTTGAATTTGTTATTGCGTATTGGTTCGATTATAGAACGATTGTAAACGTTCCAGAAAATTGATCAAATTGAAAATAGTTCGTTTGATTCTCTGCAATTCTCATCATTCTCACCATTCTCAGTGGTAGGTGTTATATAACAATTACTATGGTTGTTGAAATACTGAATATAAATGGGGTTTGCTTGCAAAATCCGCGCAGGAAAAGCCGCGAGTAACAGCTAGTTTATTATAGAGATTAAAATTCATTTTTAAACATACTTTTATACGAAATATTATCTTTTGTCACTGATTTAATGTATTTAATCTAAATATACGCAGCAATAATCATGTTGCAGACAGAGTGAGAAATAAGTAAACAATTCAAGTCGGTGTGCATGCTCGCCTGCGCGGCGCATAAATTCTCGTGCGCGGCAACAATTTGAACAGTGCGCGGCCGCGCACCCGCGCAGCTTAGAGGGAACATTGCAGTAGACCCCCTATAACGCGGTAGATACTTTCCACGTTATACGAATTTCGCGTTGTAGGAATCCTTAAACACATGAGCCAATCACAGCCCTGCACGTGTGCAGTTTAGGGACTACGGCTGTTTGAAATGTTTTCTTCCATAAAATTAATCGATTCTTGACTAATTCGACTCAACATTTCCAAAACACGCATAATTTTTTGGGAATAATCCGTATAAACTATGCTATAAACAAAAAATTATAGGATTACTTACCGAGTGTGCACCGTTCGATGTCGTCATTGCTTAAGCTTGTTTTCGTCGCGGAGCGGCGCACCGAATTTTTATTATTATTTTTCTGCGAAAAATTCGTTGAACTTTGGAGACATCATTAATATAAATAATTTTTATGGCCGTTGAATAAAAACTGTTTCTTTCACAAGAAATGTATAAAATTACAGTGCTCTATTAGACTTACGGTACCTAATTTACATACTGTACAGACGATACTAAACTCAATTTACCTGTCTAAACTCTCTGTAGCGTGTAATCAGTTCGGCTGTTCGTTTTCTATTGGTCCAGATTCGACCAATCCTTTCGTGACACGAGTCGGAGATGACGTTTTACCGCGTTTTACGCGTCCCTTTTAGCGTCTTTATACGACTACTGTCGTAATCTTTTTGCCGCGTTATAGGAACCCGCGTTATAGGGGGTCTACTGTATTTCGCTTTTTTCTAAGTATGCTCAAACTGTATTACGTTGTCTTTCGCGTGGAGGCGAAGAACTCGACCGTCCAGGCCGAAACAAACCCTAATCCGCCTTGTAGCATTAAGAGGGGCTCTTTTATGTCGGGCTCCACAGGGCCGAACCCATAAGTCGGGCTCCACAGGACCGAATAAGTCGGGCTCCACAGGGCCGAACCCATAACGGTCATACTAATGACCGTTATGGGTTCGGCCCTGTGGAGCCCGACATATTCGGACAGACCACCCGGAAAAATTTACGGCGATTTTCCGAGCCGTCCGGATGCGATTCCGGGTCCCCAGAGCGGTATGCTCGGGAGGGGCGACCCGTAGCTATTGACCACTCGGCCATCCGGCCGTACAAAACCCGGTATGCCACGGTATTTAATAATATTCGGGACTTAAAACAAGATTGCGCTAAGCGCGTTTTATTACCATGTTCGAATCCGTAATTTTTAACGAAAATCCGGATTAACGGTAATAAAAATAGATTTTGGGTTTATAAAAAGTATTAAATTTTACGAATATTTATTACAGTAATTCGTTAGTTACGAGAGATTTTATTTCGCTTTGTACAGTACATAAAAGCGATTTGCAATCGGTAGCTAGGCCGGCCGTTTCTACCATCGGAACGAAACCGTAGCCAGAGGTGATGCGAACAGATTTCGGCACGAAATATCCGCCTTAATTAACGTATCTAACGACGACGATCCGAAAAGACGATAGAATTCGGACGGATTACATCACCCGTCCGCACTTCGGTGGCGGCATAAATAAAATTGGCGTTCCGTTTGCCCGCCCGGGAGGAGAAGATGGATAAAACCTCTACGTAAACCGACGAGAGAGCATCGCCATTTTAAATTTATACGGCGCCCTCTATATACATCGTGTACGGTCGTGCTAACGGTGTCCGAAGATTTTAACAAAATATCGATAATTTTACAACGCAAATACGGACTCAAATTATTTCGATAATTTAAATTATTTTATATGCACTTATTTCAATCGATAATTTAGATGTAATTAAAAGTTTTATCGATAAGGAAACGGAAATCATAGGAGAAAGGTTTAAGCTCGGCTTGATTTATATTAATAATCGAGGAAGGTTTAAGAAACGAATTTGGTAATTTGGCGGCACTAATTTCAGTTTGTTTGGTCGGCAGATATCCCACGAATGCATTCGGCGAGACGGAGGCGCCGGTTCTCCGGAGCGGCAAAGTTTTAACATGGCCTCGGGCGAGTGTCGTCAGCCGGAATGGAGAGGCGGAAGAGAAGAGAGGTCGGAGAGGATGTTCGGCCGATCGGATTCCGTTTCTCGAGTGACGGACAGACTGGTGGAAATGTTGGATCACGTCGAGAAACGCGTGGAGTTGCTCAGGGAACACGCCAGCGCCGTGGAGCAAGAGAGGGACGCGCTGCTCACCATGCTGCAGACCATCGAGTCCAATAAAGACATGAGATTCATCAGCGAAGGTTCGTATTTTTAATCTTACGTCTGCCGTCCGAACTAAAAACGCCTATCGATCGTTCGTATTTCCTACTCGCTTCGTGCGCCGCTTCGCTCTCCTCTCTAAGAGACGAGACGAAACTAGTTCCGTGGATGCCGCGATCCCTCGGTCCTTTCCTTCGAAACGTCTAACAAAAGCCGTTTACTTAGAAAAATTTTGCTTAGATTTCAGATAATTCCGGTATGCCCAATCTCTTCTGACCTATTTATCTCTTCTACCGTTAGTTTTCTTACGTTTACGAACGTCCGTCTACCTTTTGTTTTATTTATTCTGTATAATTCTTTGGCTATTTAAAACTTGCTTTTTGTTTTCCTACGCCGAGATTTGACCGGCTCCGCCATTGTATCTTAATTGTCGTAGGCCTAATTCGAAAGTAAAAGCCAAAACGTTTAACTGTTTTTATTGTCACAGTTGCTTTGTGCTCGGAAAGGACTAACGATCCCTAACGGATTTTGCTCGATTTTATCGTGCGATGATGACATACGGAACGGAAGCAGATTACAGATCGTGTGTTTCTTTAATCTCCGTGCTCCCCGTTCGAAACACCTTAATTTAATAGGAATTGTCGCCTTCGCCTCTACTTTATGGACGTGGTAATTCCTGCAAATTGGAGGTATTTCGACCGTGAGATGTATTCTGTTTTTCTTTGTGAGTTTGTCGTATTTGATGAAAATGTCTGCCCGGAACGTAACGATTTACGGGTGCCGTCGAGTCTGCCCGGTTTGCTCCGGAGAGACATCTCTCCCCGGTGTTTTCTTCGGTGGAATTCCCTTCGACAGAGCTACGGGTGGTGGAGTGGATGGAGTGGACGCGCGGAGCGTTGCCCGGTGGTGTGCCGGAAAACTCTGACGCGTGCAACCGTCCCGGAGATCTGCAACGGAGGCGGTCGGAGGATCGGAGAAGTGCATACTGCCGTTGGTGTTCGATGTCGACGGTTAGGCGATACCCGTTGGTCGGGGCGGTAGAAGGAGAATCGAAAGGATGCGCGGGATTTGCGGCCGTCGGATCGGTGTCGTCGATCGGCGCAGTGTCATCAAAAGGAAGATCATCTCGGGAGTGCCCGTCGCGCTTTGAAATGAGCAGAAGTGTGGCAGCGGCGGTGGCCTCGGTCGGATCTCTGGGGATCGTCTTCGGAAAAAGAATGTCGATTGCGCCGCGCATCTATCGCGTGGTCGGCAGATCGCTTGCTTTCTTCCGTCGTCGCGAAGAGTCGTAAAGAAAGACCGGCGGTTCTCTTTGCTGACGGTCAAAATCCATATTGTGACTTATTCATTTGTGTCTTGGGTTGCAAGAGTGCTCTTCTGTGACATATATGACATATACTAATCTTGTTGCAGGCATTTTGCAGTCCTTCGTTCTTGCTACAGTATGTTCCCTTGACAGTAATTGTACCAGCAGGATAATGATACTCACCATGTGGCAGGTGATACAACAGTAGCTGAAAAGAACACTTGACAGATTTTTAGCTATTCACTTGGCCGCTTCAGTTGCCAGACTTGAACCCCACAGAACATTTATGGGACGCTGTGTAAACGTCACTCAATGCCTTGCAGGACTATCCAAGAAACACAACTGAATTATGGAGATCCATTGAACATGTCTGGATTGCAACAACTCAGACACCTCATAGAGTCTATGCCACATTATGTAACTGCTGTTTACGGGCTCAGGAAGGAACTATTAGATAGGTACAGTCAAGGTCTGTATAAGAAGGTCAGGACACGCGTGACCTACTTATTGAGTCGCCATTTTGGGGTATTTTGAGTCGCATGTTTTAAGCAAACTTGTACAAGCAGTCAGTTTTATACGACATTAATTAAACAAAAATTGCATAAATCCAGTGATTTTCAGTTGAAAATATAATAATAATTTCGGATGATTATGCAACCCCAATTTTATGTAACTTTTCGATCAAATAGTTTAAAAGAAATAATCATCTATATCAGCGATTCCCAACCTGTGGTACGTGTACCCCTAGGGGTACGCGATAGGTTGTTTAGGGGTACAGAAAAAAATTAGTTATTATGGCAGAAAAAATAATATATTATGTATCACAAACTAATAGTATTAAAAAATTATTAGGTAAAATATGTTCCTTGCAACAATCACAACTTTATTATACATTTTTTCATTTACTTTTTTTTCTTTAATTTAAAGTTACAATATGTAAAATTAACAATACG
>NW_019386041.1:167691-211648 GCF_000671375.1 Centruroides sculpturatus
AATGTATTCAAACAAAATATGAATATTTGTTGCCATAGCAAAATAATGCTAAAATTTTCTTTTTTACAATTAAATAGTCAATTTTACTTTAATTAAATAAAATCTGTTTTTAAATGTTCAGGATAAAAGATTTGAATGATCAGTGGAAAATAATTATTGAAATGCAAACGAAAAAATTAAATATAAATAAAATCAATTAAATATTATGGAATCTCTAGATTATAAGGATTAGATACATTTAGGTTTCCATCACGTCTTTTAAAATAAAAATTCTGACAATAAAATTAATGTAAATTTTATTTAAGTTGAATTAAGTATAAATTACTATTAAACTAAATTTTTTGCAATGTTTTATTCATAAATATTGAGAGTATAAGTCAATACCATCATAATTTTATTTTTAAATACAATATGGTCATATTAAAACAATTACATGCTTAATTATTTTATCACCAGATAGAAAAATGAAAAAATTACATTTGCTTTATATCTGGATTGCCAATATCGTTTATAAATTTCCATGTATAGTTCGTTCATGGACACGAAGAGTATCTACTCGTTTAGACCACTTGTTACAAACTTCAAACATATAAACTCTTTGAACTGCATCATGAACCATCAGTTGATGCCTAGGCTACATTTTGCTTTCCTCTGCTTATCTGCAGGAAATCTGAACAATCGAACGTCGGTAGACTTACTTTTACAATTAGGTGCAACACAATAACCCATTGCTTAAAGTTTTTGAGTACGTATATAAGTAATAATAGCGACTCATGCAAGAACCACGTATGGTGAGCTCTATCGATGAGTCCCAAAATGGCCGCTGCCGCATAGAATCATGGCAGCGTGTCCTGACCTTCTTATACAGACCTTGGGTACAGTAGACCCCCCATAACACGGTAAATATGTTCCGTGTTATATGAATTCTGTGTTGTACGAATCACTTAAATACATGAGCCAATCACAGCCTGTCACGTGTGCAGTTTAGCGGCTATGGCTGTTTGAAAGATTTTCTTCCATAAAATTAATTGATTCTAGACTAATTTGACTCATCATTTCCAAAACACATATAATTTTTCGGAAATAATCCATATAAACTATGCTATAAACAAAAATTGTAGGATTACTTACCGAGTGCGCACCGTTCGAAGACACCATTGCTTAAGCTTGTTTTCGTCGCAGAGCAGCTCATCGAATGGCAGGTGCATGTTTCCTGATAAGTTATTTTTCTACAAAAAATTTGCTGAACTTTGGAGACATCGTTAATATAAATATAATTTTTATGGCCGTTAAATAATAAATGGTTTTTAGTAGGTCCACTGCTTGTTTAAACTCAACGGTTTGTGTAATGTCCACTATTGGTCCAGATTTGACCAATCCTGTTGCGACATGAGTTGGCCATGACAATCTGTCTCATTGTTTTATCGTGTTATGCGAGCCTGTTTTAGTGTGTTATACGAACACTATTGCAATTTTTCCGCCATGTTATATGAATCTGTGTTATATGAACCCGTGTTATAGAGAGGTTTACTGTATATGTGACAGATAGACTGATATATGTATATATTATCAGTTGCTAATTGTCTGTTACACATGAATTTTGGGAAAAACAATCACAATCATGATTAAAATATAGGATGAAGTAACCTGTGAACAAAGTGTTTTTTACAGTACAGTATGTACACACATACCAAATCCAGTAATCCGACAACTGCTGTAATTCAACACCTGCCAGTTTGATGTACGTTGGATTACAGACTACTGTGTATAAAAAAGTTTTAAAGAAATGTTTTGCATTCACATAAATGCACTAAAAAATAAACTTTCTTTAGCTTTTACAGTATTCTTGATATTATGCAACCAAAAATAAAATTATGCAGCATTCATTGGAAGTTCATAAAAATTGATAGAATGCATTACTAAGAATATTTCTAAGCATGAATGCTATATCCTTTTATTTTTTATCACATAATACCAAGAATACTGTGAGAGCTGAAGAAAATTTATTTTTTACTTTTTAGTGCATTTATGTGAATAAAAGCATTTTTTTAAAAATATTTTATTTATTTTACCTTCTTGAAACCGTGTCGGTGATTATTTTTGTTGTTTTGAACACCGTATAGTGTAAATACATGAACACTAGGCAATCTTCATTTTAAATTTATTCAATTCAACTAAAAATTGAATAAATTTAAAATGAAGATTGCCTAGTGTTCATGTATTTACACTATATGGTGCAAAAATGACAAAAATATTTTATTTCCTACCTTTTAGCTTAATATATGTAACTGAATTATTGAAATTCTTCTTGTCTTAGCATTTAATTGGGAAATGTGTGAAACATTGAGTTACAAAATTTTATGTAGACAGTACAACTAAAAAGAGGAAAAATTTGCTCTAAGTGTAACACCATCTGTTATCAGTGTTTTACAAATTTTAATTTTTTGCAAAATAAAAAAGATGTAGGAATGTATACGTGGTCTGTTCAAAAAGTATCATACCTTTTTTTTTCTGCATAAACCAATGATGCGCGAGAGGCCTCCTTTGGTGGAGTTGTGGAGGGGACAGTCATGCACAGCCCTGAATTTTTTTCCGCCTGCAGGAAGCATCAGTCGTTGGCAATCGGCCTATGAGTGAGGTCATGTAGTGCACTCTCGTCGGATTCCACTAAGCTGGAAAATGACTGAACAACGTGAGCAGCAATATTACATCAAATTTTGCCAAAAACCTTGGCGATACCCGAGTGTAAACCATTCACAAGATTCAGCAGGCTTTCGGGGACGATCCTCGAGGCCAAAAAAAGCGCGGCAGGTCCGCAGCAATATCAAAGGTCATGTTGACAGTTTTTTCGACTCTTGTGGAGTGGTGTGTCGTGAGTACGCACCACGAGGCCAAACCATCGCAAAGGAGTACTACCAGGAGGTCCTTCGTCGTCTTTCCGATACAGTGCGACGCAAACGACCGGATCTGTGGTCGATCAAAACTTGGCAGCTCCATCGTGATAACGCATCTGCCCATTCTGCGCATCTGATTCGGGCTTTCGTTGCCAAACACGTATTGTGTTTGGCAACGAAACGGTCCTGTGGTTTGTCATGCTCCGTACTCTCCCCACATGGCTCCATGTGACCTTTGGCTATTTCCCAAACTGAAAATGACGCTAAAAGGAACCCGAATTTAGTCAAGAGAAGACATCGTGCGGAATCCGACGGACCAGCTGATGGCCATTCCAAAAGATGCGTTCCAGCAGTGTTTCTAGCAATGGCAGGAACGCTGGGAGAAGTGTATACATTACCAAGGAGACTACTTTGAAGGGGATTAGGGTTTTGTACCTCAAAGTCAATAAATTTATTTTTGCCGACGAAAGGTCCGATACTTTTTGAACACCATGTACTTATGCATAATTCAGGAATAAACACCTGGACTGCTAAGAATTCTGTTACTATATTATATATACTAATTCTGCTGAATATTGGTTCAGTTGTTACTTATGCAAAGTTTCAACTAGATCAGTAATTGAGGTGAGTGAAACTTGAGTTACTTTATTTGGACAGACAGAGTAAGTTGTTAAAAAGTTTTTAAAAAGAAAACAGATAGACAAATATGCTTACTCTTATGGATGACCATGCAAAGTCTCACTCCTAACTGAATTTCCGAGACCGAAGGTCCCCTTGTTAGATACAGCTGACAAGTAGATTGGTTGTGATGTTCTGAAAGTTGTTTTGAAATATCTGTATCCTTCCATGGGATTCTTATGAAAAGTGTGGCCAGAAATTCTTCCACTGGTAATAACCTTCTGGGGTGCATTATCAGATTCTGCCAAACATATTATCATCATATTTGTGGAAATAATAGAGAGGTTGAGGCGCACGTTTTAAACGTGTAAACGTGTACGTGTGACGTTCGGCGCCGCTTTCTCGTAAGCCTAAAAGTTTGACGATGGTGTTTGGAATGTCGAGCGTGATTCCACCGACTATCCAAACACCATTGTCAAACTTTTAGGCTTACGGGAAAGCGGCGCCGAACGTCACACGTACACGTTTACACGTTTAAAACGTGCGCCTCAACCTCTCTAGTGTGGATTGGATTGGGTTCTGTGCATCAGAATAAATTTTGACAAAGTTCATTCATAAGTGAAGCTTTTGTATAAGATTAAATTAATATGCCTCAATGTCCTTGATTTATTATAATATAAATTTTTTCCGTCTACTAGTACGTATTTGCTATTATCAGGACTTATTAGACTGGCTTTACAGATACTGCAACAAAGTTTTACAGATCAGAAAATTGTTTAATTTAATATATGCATCATGTCTTTGTAAGTTCCTACTAATACTCACCGGTATGCTCAATGTCGGTAACTTTATGTCTTCTATTTTACATTTTTTCAAATAACATATTTCTGTTTTTAATTTTTCTATTTCTTTCTTCATGTTTCCTGTTCTTTGCATTCTCCGATTCACCAGAATTTTGGCTAATATATTATTAAAAATATTGTTAAATTAATATGCCTCAATGTCCTTGGTTTGCAATGAATGCAAAGAACAGGAAACATGGAGAAAGAAATAGAAAAATTAAAATCTGAAATATGGTATTTGAAAAAATGTAAAATAGAAGACATAAAGTTACCAACATTGAGCATACTGGTGAATATTAGTAGGAACTTACAAAGACATGATGCAGGTATATTAAATAAAACAAATTTCTGATATGTGAAACTTTTGCCGTATCTGTAAAGCTAGTCTAATAAGTCCTGATAATAGAAAATACGTACTAGTAGACAGAAAAAATTTATTTTATACTCTTGTATAAGAATTCTCATGGTGTGTAAAAGGTGGAGGAAGTGACAGATATTTCCAGTAAGACTAATATCAACATCATCTGTAACCACAATGGCAGAACAGAAGAGAAACTTGGATGACCACCTATCCAGAAAGTTGGAATATGAGATGTTTGTTGTGAAAAGTGAAAGTGATCAGATAAAATTGGCTTGTATTAAGTTATTGTCTTCAGGAATCCTTATCTCTAAATGTATACTGCCTTTTACTGGATTTTACAACTGAAAGATTGTAACTACTGAAAAATATTGAAGGAACTGTGACCCCAGGCATGAACAGGAATGCCTAGCATTATCATTAGAATATCAATTTTAATATAATAGTCTTAGACAAAAATAATTTTTTCTGGTGGCCAAGATAACTTGTACTTACCTGGTCAGATATTATTGTACTATGCTTAATCATCAATGTGTGAAGCATCAGCAGAACGAAAGAAGCGTTATGATTTTAGAGATATCACTTCAGTGGAAAACCTCAAAGTTAATTAATGCTGTTAATCAAAAGCATAGCAACAGAGATTATATGCTTAAAGGCGATGGGTTAATCCTCAAAGGAGTAACCATGCATGCCTGATTTTGAGTCATTCCTGGAAGTGTGTGGGGGAAAATTTAACAGCTTCGGCGAACTGTACCGACCACCTGAGTAGAATCGCCCATATTCGTTAGGTTAATCCTCAAAGGAGTAATCATGCATGCCTGACCTTTATAATTCTTGGTAGTTTATGGGGGACAATTTAACAGCTTCGGCGACCTGTACCGACCACCTGAGTAGAATTGAAAAACCATTTGATTTTCCTGGCGCAGTGTCAGACTGCGCAGGCCGACCTAAACGTGTGTGAGAACAATGTCTCGTGAATGTTTGGAAGAATTATTTTCTATAACCTTATTAACTTTTATTATTTATAACCTAATAAATTAATTTTTCAGGTTATAAATTATTTTCGGATCAAAAATTTCTTGAGTAAATTAAAATTATAAATAATTTTAATATTTAGAAAACTTCTCAATTCATTTCTTCCGTTTTCATAAAACATCTCGATACTCTTTATCATTTTCTTCTACATTTTAAAAAATTTATTGTTTTAATATCCAAGTAAATTAAAACATGACAACTTAAAATAAGACAAAGTTTAATAAATTCTTTTTAATTATTAAATTATAAAATTAATTTGCGATAATAATGTTTACAATTTGTACTAATATCGGATGTGGTTGAGAATTATTAATATATATTCGTCTATAAAATTTAATCCATGAATTTTTTTGGTAGTAAAATCGACTTGCCATTGTCTTTCGCTGATAATTGATGCTTTTTAACATAATCTATAGCCCAAGATTTCTCTTGAAAAATTAATTTTGTGATCTGAAATAATTCCATTAAAAAATTATTCGTATGAAAAATTAATTTTGTGATCAGTGCTACCCAAACCACTACTACTACTATTTACACCATAGACTTCTATGCATACTTTTTTCCCGCGAGTTTTAATAGAATTTGTTGCCAATAAACATCAGTGGCGTAATAATAAACACAATAACGTAGCGAACATAACTGCACCCGGGCCGCGACACTATATTGGCGCCCCCTCCCCCTCCATAAACAAATTTTGTTTTTCTTGGAAACCATTTGGCTCCCCTCTGCCAGTGGCGCCTGGGGCAAGCTGCCCCACCCTCTGCTGAGAGGTTTTCTTTGTTTGTGAGCGATAGGAAATTCTGAAGTTCCTCAAGGCCAGGCAGCCTCAAAGGATTAACCCATCGTGTATAGCCGCCTTAACATTTAGCACATCAGACCGTACTCTCCATCACAACAAACTCACTTTCCACTAATCCACTTTATGGACTTCTTTTTAAAATTACTCTAACCTTTCAGACTTTTTGCCCATCATCAACAGTTGGTTTTGATTTGAATAGTTCTGACCTCTTCTAGGAACATTGTTGTTATTTTTTGGAATGTGTTTTAAAAATCTTTTGCAACAGCTTAGTTTTGGAATATTAGTTCTGTCCTCACATCTTTTTTCAAACTTATGGTCTATTGAAATCTTCAGTTCAAAGATTATTCCAAGTATGTATTCTCTTCTATAATTGTTTAAAATTTCTCAATTTAAATGTGATCTGTAAATACAGTAGAGCGTTGTTTATCCGAAAGTCAGTTATCCGAAACATCGGTTAACCGAAAGAATTCCAGTCGGCAAATTTAAATTTTCGCTAGTGCTGTGGCACTGCAATCTTTGGCTATATCTTGGGCTACTCCAATATTTTTTTGTTGGTGTGTGTGTTTTAGCTGGCAGCACTGGTACCTTTGTATGCTGTTTTTCTGAGGACTGTGTGTGGTGCTGAATCGAACGTTTAAACAGGAAAGAGGTAGAAGTCTTTACACATTAAAGGTATATGAAGACTTCCATCTTTCAGACTTTCACCCAGCTTGAAACTTTTTATACACCCAGCATATAGCCCCGATTTAGCTTTGAGTGACTTCCACCTCTTTCCTGAAGTAAAAACGTGGCTAGGAGGGCAGAAGTTCGAGACTAATGACAATCTTCAAAATGTTAAGGCCTATCTCAAGTCACTGGCAGTAACATTCTATGAAGAGAGAGGAGATTGCAAAGCTTGTCCACAGATATGACAACGGTGATTACGTCACGGTGATTACGTCGTAAAGTAACCATGTTTGTACCTAACTTTTGGTAATAAATTCATTGTGTTATTTACATTTGTCTTTGTTTTATGGACCATCAGAGGTTGGAAAAAAACTGCCTATGTACTTTAAAAATTGAATTTTTCTGTAGTCTTCTCTATTTTCTTTCAAATGTGTTTCTTCCCATATTTCAGTTATTGGGACTATTTTATCTTCTTTTTCTTTTTTCTTTCTAATTTCTTGCCCTTGTTTTATTTTTATATTATTTTTACATAAATTCAATGTCATTCTTTGGAATTTTTCATTGTAAAACTGACATAATGATATCAAATTGACATGAAAATGCACACTGTTCTAAGAACAGACCAATATTTGATAGTGAAGTACTTTAAGAATACATACAGGTATCCCTCATACAACACTATTTCTACAACATGATTTGAACATTAGGGAATCCTCCGTACGACATGCATTCTGGTTTCACTCTAACATGGTTTTGGAAATTCTCCATATGAAATTTCACAATTTTAAGTGTAAACTTTGTTATTCAACATTTCTTTTATTCAAGTAAGCATGCATGTTGTCTCAAATTTGCCTGTGGATTCTAGAATATTGAAATTTTTTCAAATTATTTTGTGCTTTTTGTTAGGTTTACTTTAATGAAAACTGATAGCTCAATCTTTTTTTCCTTTGTCTTAACTTTCCTATCAACCAGGAGTTGTCGTCGTTACTTTCAGACTGTCACTGTTTTCTTTTCGTAGATTAATCTTTGTATTTAGTAAAGTTTATTTAAACATTTTACTTTTCTGGCTGTTATAACAGAGGGAAAGTATGGCAAACTGGCAAAAAATGACTCCCCAGATTTTTGGACTTAGGACTTCTTGAAACATCAAGAAATGCAAAAAAATTTGTGTGTGGGTGGCATGATTTGTTCACCCTGTTTGAATCTTAATTAATAACTCCTGTGCTTTTAGTTGAAAATTTCTGAAATTTTACAGGGAGGTTTGTTTATTAGGAATATTGATTGGTGCTGTTAAATTTTGGTGGTTAAAGGTCAAGAGCTGAGAAGATAATGGGGATTGTGTGTATTTCCAGTAGGATTGGACTTATTGATGATTTTACTCATTATTGGTATTTACAATCTATATATATAAAATTACATGTCCTGACTGACTGACTGATTCATCATCACCCAGAGCAAACTGCTGAACCTAATGAGGTGAAATTTGGTACACGGGGTGCAGGTAACCCCCGTATAACATGGCACTTCTGTAGCACAGATTCACTCTAATACAGTTCGAGAATTGAGTAAAACCTTTGTACAACATGAAATGTAATAAATTTTTACATACTTAAGTACTAATAGTTCACAGAAAATATTACTTTTGTGAACTATTAGTACTTAAATATGTAAATTTTCTTTTTCCGTCTTCTGTCAATACATGTGGTCCTTGGCAAAACTTGTTTCAGTGTTGCCAGATCTCAACACTTCTGATTTTGGTGTTGCCAGACATTTTTTCTTATTCCATACTTGCTTTATTTTTCATAAGTGCTTAGCACCATATAAGGAAATTTATAAAGATCTTTTAACTAAAAGCAAGCAATCTAAAATAGCATATTTTTTGCAGAAGCTAGAGCATGGATCTGAAGATAATGCAGAAATATGCTCAGAGGATAAGAATATCTTGCCAAAAACAAAATGCCCTCTGTTAATAGTGCTTAGTGATGACAAAGAAAGCATTGTTTAATTTATATTAATATGTATCACTTAATAAAATTTTAATAAAGATATTTATCTTAATTATGAAAATATAATAGCATGTTTTTAATTTTTAGAACCTAACCCCCCTTTTTGTACTAGTTCTTTGTTTCGTATAACACGGATTCGCATAACACAGCAATTTTTTGGAACATAACTCCCGTGTTATATGGGGGTTACCTGTACATCATAAAAACGCACACTAAGAAGGGATTTTTTGAAATTACCTCCTGCAGGGGAGAGGGAAAAGATTAAGGCTTAACCTGAGGAACGGCTTCTACTGTACTATTTTAGATGCAATTTCTTGATTTTGATAGTAATAATTTAATTTCCAAACATACAATATTTACCAAATCATCCAAATCATTTGACTGAGCAATGCTGAGCTCATTTGCTAGTATTTTATAAAACTCATGCCTACCTTCAAAATTAAGTTTTTCTCATTTTATAATAGTTAAAAATATAAAAAGTTTTTAAATAAAATATGATAAAAGATGGTGTCACCAAAATTTTAAATGTTGCTAGAAAAGTTTAGCAACTCGTTGCTGGTTTATTTAGGTAAGTGTTGTTAATCTGTTTTTTAATGATAGGTATTACCAGGGCCGGATTAACCCACTTTGGGGCCCTAGACATTTTCTTCTGGGTCCCCTCCCGGCTCTTTCAATTAATAAATCTTGTTACTATTATTTCTATTAAATTGCATATGGACACTGCAGCTGCTTTATAAAAAATAAAAGCAAAATTATTTAACAATATTTCACAGGATTTAAGAATACATATAGTTAATATTATTCTTGTCACTATAAAGAATATTCTAAATTAGTGGGAGTTTTACTTTCAATAAGAAGAAACATAAGAATACGAGGGTTGTTCAAAAAGTTCCCAAACTTTATTTATTACAAAAAAAAAAAATACTTCATATACAATTTATTTGTCAGGTTCCCCTTCAAAGTAGTCTCCTCTGCAGCATATACACTTTCACTTTTTGAAACAGTCCTGGAACACTTTTTCCGGAACGCTCATAAGCTCCTCCGTCGTTTTTTTTTCTATCTCTGGAATGGTGGCAAATGTTTTTCCTTTCAGTGCATTTTTTAGTTTGTTGGAGAACAGGAAAAAGTCACATGAGACCAGGTCAGGTGAGTAGGGTGGGTGGGGAAGCACAGCGGTCTTGTTTTTGGCCAAAAACTCGTGTTCTGAGGGACAAATGAGCCGGCGCGTTGTCTTGGTGAAAGAACCACTTGCCACTCCTCCAAAGTTTGGGCCGTTTTCGCCTGATTTTGTCTCTTAGGCGATTCATAACACCAGGTAGTACTCCGTGTTGATTGTCTGGCCTGTAGGTAGGTATTCATGATGCACAACCCCCTTTGCACCGAGAAAAAAAACAGTCAACATCACCTTAACATTTGAGCGAACTTGTCGAGCTTTTTGGGGCGGGGGCTGTTTCACCCACCCGTGAGAAGTTTCCATAAAGGATTTTCCGAGTTTCACACAGAATTTCACAGAACAACGCTGTTCTTTCAAAGAGCTGATTTCCGCGGATCCGATTTTTCGCCGAATCCCACAAACACGACTTCACATAAACAGCTGTAACTAATCACGAAAACAAGATATCAACAAACGGGTTGAAGGAGGTTACTTGGGAGGTTTCTGTGGACACAACGCTTCCAAGTGAATTAAAAAATAACCAACTGGAGGCATGCTATTCAAAAAGTTTGGGAACTTTTTGAACAACCCGCATACATTTTCTTTAGATTTTAGAATTCACAATAACCATATAAAAAGCAATATATTTTTGTTTATTATATACTATTATCCAACAGAAAGGTAAACTATCTTATTTACAAATCTTTTCAAAATAGACAGTTTGACCAGGCCCTAGACATTTGTCTCATTTGTCTACGCAATGATCCAGCCATGGGTATTACTTACCTATGAATGATTACTTAGTTTGTAAAAATGACAAACAAAATATGGCTGTATCTCAGTACTTGAACAATTTGGTATTTGAACACAAATTCTGGAGAAAAGTTGCTTGATTCTTGACCAAACAAATGCAACTTGCTAGTAGAAATTTTGATTAATAACATATTTTTATTTCTTCATCCATAAAAACTGTTTATGCTAAAAATAAAAAAATTGAAAACGTTCCTGATATTTCTGATCAAGATTGACAAAAAAGCTGAGACCACAACTATACTTTGTAAAAAGAAAATGCCCTTGTTCAACTAAAATGAATATTAATGTGTAATACAGTACTTTTAATTGTGATTGTTATTTAATTATTGATTGGAAATAAATTATCATTTGTTTTGATAAACATATTTCTCTTAGTAATGAAAAAGAATAGTAAACTTTTTGCTAACTTCTAGAACATAACTGTTTTGTATTAGTCCTTTGTTTTGTGTAACATGGCACTTTTTCAGAACATAACTATGATGTTATATGAGGGATATCTGCATGTAAAATTATTGAAATTCTTTCAGGAATTCTGATTATACCTGTATACATACATGTTATAATTATACCAGTATATAATTAACTGTTAATTTAATTGAAATGAGTATTTTACTATAAAAGTATAATAGGTTCATGTAATACTTTTAACTTATTCTATAGATTCATATTCAATTTATTCTAGACTACCCTACAAAAGAAATGTAAAAGCATTAGTCTGTACATTAAATCTATGTTTATCACAATCTAAATTACAAACTCAAAAGAAAAGCTATCATAGATTGGGATTAGTTTTGATTATTTTCTGTTAGGATCTTACGGTGTAAAGATCTTTAATTGTGAAATTCCCATTTAATCTTTCACAAAGAACTACAAGTTGGTTGGTTATAACGGTCCAGACTGGACTGGTCATGTCCTGCTCATTCAACTGATCCAAACGAAAGATATCCCCGAATCTCATGTCCACATGTAAGTGTAACCACATCAGTCATTATGTTTTCACATGTGCAAAAACAACTGACCCAGCACCTCCTCTTTTAAGAAGGGAAAAAAACTGAATGCATTGGAAGTTTATGCAGTGTAATAGTTCTTTCAAGAAGGGTTGGTTTGAAGCTGTCTGGTTAGGATCCCAGTGAGGATTGATCAATGCAGAGGCTGTGGTGCTAAATTCTCAGGCAGCATTTCTTTGACAGCAAATGGTTTCACAAATGGCAGGGACTCATTGTCCTGCTGGGCTGGTCTCTCAACTTGATGCTCTAATTCTGGAATCGGAGTGGGACATATTGGAATGGAGAAGGTTTCTGTGATGACAGTAATGGGTCACTCTTTGGCTGCAGTCAAGAAGATTGTCTCCATATGAGTTGGCTGATGTAAAATTGTTGAGCCGATCCATTAGTCATTTCCACTTTGTATATAGTATTTCAGGTTTTGTGCTTAATTGTTCCTGGCTGTCAATTTTGAGAGCATCAATGTCATGTGAAGACAAACTCTTTAGTTCGAAATTTTGCTCCCACGTTCCATGCTTGTGGTTGAATTGCCATTTTGATGTCGTGTTCTGTTGGATATTTTTGCAGCAACAATAGGTTGAGAGATGTTTGAATCCTTTGTCCAAAGAAGAGTTTGGCTGGAAATTTGTTATCTGGTAGAGTAAAATTTGGATTTAGTTAATAAGTCTCCAGAAATATGTCCAAAGCATGTTTTATATTTTCCTTCCCTTTTAACTTGAGTGCTTGCTTCAGCATGTCAACGAATCATTTTGCTTGCCCATTGGATTGAGGATGGTAAGGCAATGAAAAGATGGGCTTGATTTTGTGTTGGCCACAGAATCTTTTGAATTTGTATGAGCTGAACTGCATTCCATTATCACTGACAAGAACTTCTTGCAGTCCGTGACAAATAAGGAGTTTCTGCAGCATGCTGATCATTGCAAAAGACATAGTTTTGTCCATGCTGATGATTTCTTGATACTCGGAATAGGTATCCACCATGATGAGAAAACTATGGTCCTAGAAAGGTCCTGTGTAGTTGATGTGGGCAGCTATGTGGTAGCAAGTTTTGGCCAAGAGAATAGTTTGAAAGTTACTGGTTGTTTGACTGCTACAATACATGGAGAGCATTGTCATATGGTTGACTTGATGTCAAGGTCTAAATTTGGCCAATAAACATAGTTGTGAGGTAGAGATTTCATGCACCGGATGCCGGGGTGTCCATGATGTAGAAGTTTAAACACCCTATGTTGTAGTACCAGGGGGATCATAATGCATTAGTTGTAGAGGAGACATCTCTCTTTGATGCTGAGTTCATCACATCCAGTGGTGATATTCAGTGGGTTTGCACAGGTTCGGCCGAACCTGTTGTTAACATTTTCAAAGTTTTCCGAACCCGTTGTTAAACACACGTAACATTTCTCAGCGGTTTTGTTTCTTTTAAAAAATATATTAAAATATACATATTATACTCTGTAACACTACTAAACTAGAGCCTTATACTCCGTTCGCCTTGGTGCAACCTCCATCGACCGTTTCAATCTCGACTGAAACGAGGTTTAATCAGGATCGACTCAAGAGAGTTCTTGAAACTAGGTCCAGTCATATGAGAGATCTCACAATCCCACGCGCGCGAGAAAATACAAGATGGCTGCGGAACACGTGTCCGGCTATCGACAGCGAAATAAAAAAGATATTGTATTTCGAGAAACAATGACATCTGTCTCTTATTATAATAATACCTAATGATAAAATAAACGATTTAAAAAGTTTTTTCTTGAGAAAAAGTCATAGGGAAAGCAATTAACTCCTTGGGACTCTAGCAATTTTTGATATTAATGTAATTAAACATAAAAAATACTTAAAACTGAAAAAACGAAAGAAATGCGTTAATTTTGAAGAAAAAGCTTCAGATTTTATTTTCCTTTGTCTCGTCTTTCTGTGAAATCTTACGCTGATGAGTCATTGTTTAAACAGCTGGATGACCTTGAACACAGCTGGAGTCCGATTTTCCGGGACATTCTCATAGAAGTCTCGGGAGGCAATAGGTTTATAGTAGGCGTGCGCTACAACTTTAGAATGAATGAAATTTGATATCAAACTCCAATTAAAAAGCAATTAAGTGTGAATCGTGCGTCATTAAAGGTAAATTAAAATCGCGATAAAATTTTTTCGCGCGGGAAAAAATTTTGAGACTTAAAAAACATTCCAAAAAGCCAAAAAAAAACAAAACTTTTAGGGGGACCAAACGCCTGAGTTTTATGTAACGCTATGTAACTTGCTCGAGTTATCTCGGGCTTGGGGTTAGGTTAAGGAAAAAGTTTCTGTTAGCGAACCCTTTGTTAAATATTTCGAATATCACCACTGATCACATCGATAGTAGAATTGCTGAATTTGAGCCCAGTTGGAGGATTCTCAAAGCAAGTCAACATTCGGCACTTTGAAGAGATATACTGCCTGATCATTTGAAGGAGTTGATCCTTTTTTTGTTTGCTTGCACAGTTTGTCAAAGGTTACTGGAAGTTGGGATGACATGGCTGTAAGGTCCATATTGGCTTAGATGGTTGCCACCACTGTTTCTTCATCCTTTAATGATTCAGTGGAGATGAAGCGTGACAAGGCATCTGTTAGTCTGAATTTGGTAGTTTTTTGATATTTGATCTTGAAGTTGTATCTAAGAAGAATCGTTGCCCAACACTGCAAATGGTTGGTAGTGTGTATCAGAATACGTTTCTTGTTGCTGAAGATGGCAAGGAGAGGTTTGTGGTCTGTGAGAAGAGTGAAGGGTTGTCCGTAAATCATCTTGTGGAACTTGGAATAGCAAGGATGAGTGCAAGACCCTCTTTTTCAATTTGACTATAGTTTGGCTTGGCTTTAGTGAGTGCTTGAGAAGAGTGAGCAATGGTCTTGATTGATTTGTCAGGTAGGCAGTGTTGGATGACTGTACCAAGCCCAGGCTTGACTCATCGGATGCAACAATGATGTGGGGCATCGGATCATAGGGAGTGAGAAGTAAATCTGACTTGAGAATGTCCTTGATGTGCTGGAAGGCTTGTTGGCATTTGTTCAACCACTGTCATTTTCAGTCTTTCTGGAGTATTTTATCTAGTGGATGGCAAATTTGACGCATGTTATGGGTGAAGGTTTGGTAGTATTGGGTTGTTCGGAAAGTAATTTTGTTTATTACCACCAGAGAAATAAGTTGTATTTTTATAGCAAGTACTTTTGACATTTTATAGCATGTCGAAAGTGCTTGCAAATACAGTTGTCCCTTGATAATCTGACAGGTATGGGACCAAAGGTGTGTCAGATTACCAAAAGTGTCCGGATTACCGAAAATAATTACATATTTCGCATTGTTTTGCTAGCAATAACTTACAATATTCTCTACTCCAACTGTTCGAACAGAACTGCTCACATAAAACACACGAAATGTGTGTCATTGTGTAAAAATAGGATGGGGAGATTCACATTGCAACATGCTTCTGTGCAAGCAGACACATAACGGGGACGGGTACCTTGATGGGAGGTGCGTCGGACTACTGAGCATGTCGGATTAAAAAACATCGGACTATAGAGGGACAACTGTATAACAATATTTATACATAATTAACGCCTGTGTGATAGTTTGTTCTTCTCTTGTTTAGTTGTATTTTTACATGCCAACTTTATTTTAAACTATATTGTCATTATATATTTTGACAGCTGACATTTCAAGGCTTATTTGTAAAAATTTTGTTTCATTCTGTCTAGTTGTTTTTTTTTTTTTGTTTTTGGTGTCCCATCAAATATGGAAAATCAAAAGCAGCATTTTTGGCATATTTTACTTTTTTATTACCAAAAAGATAAAAATGCTGTTCAAGCAAGAAAAAATTGTGTGATGTGTATGGAGATGATGTGTTGACAGAATGACAGTGCCAAAACTGGTTTGCAAAATTTCATTCTGACAATTTTGATATTGAAGATGCACTATGTTCTGGAAGGCCAGTTGAAGCTGATGAAGACAAAATAAAGGTATTGATTGAAGCAAACTGTCAAATAGTAACATGAGAAATTGCTAAGAGATTAAATTTGTTGAATTCAACCATTTATGATCACTTGGTATCGTTTCAAACTTGATATATAGGTTCCACATGTTCTTAATTAAAAAAAAGATTTACTCTGTCACATTGACATCTGTGATTTGCTTCTCAAACATCAAGAAAATGATCTATTTTTGAAGCAAATCATAACTGGCAATGAAAAATGGATTGTTTATAACAATGTAAAATGGAAGAGATCATGGAGTAGGAAAGATGAGCCGGCTCAAAGCACTTTGAAAGCCGATATTCATAAAAAAAAAAAAAGTGATGCTCTCTGTTTGGGATTTTACGGAAACTTTTTTTTTAGCTTCTACCAGACAATTCCACAATTGATTTGAAAGTGTACTGCCATCAACTGGACAAATTGTATGTTGTTATCAAACAGAAAAGGCCAGAATTGATCAACAGTAAAGATACAGTGTTTCACTGTGATAATGCTAGACCTCACACAAGTTTGGTATCTGGTCAGAAGCTGTTACAGCTTTGATGGGATGTGCTACATCACCCACTATATTCGCCAGATCTGGCACCCTTGTATTATTACTTGTTCCGGTCTTTACAAAAATTTTTAAATGATAAAAAATTTAATTCATATGCCTTTGTGTCCTTATTATGTACTGTACAATTTATTATATAAATGTCTACTAGGACTTATTGTACTGGTGTTCAGTTTCTGCAAATTGAGGAAAACTTATTCAGCTTATTCGAAAAAAATAATTTTTATTGTTCACCTGGTATTTCACCTGTACATACTATGCTTGTGTTTTGGACCTTAAGGTCCCTTCTCAGTGGGTTTACATCAATGAGGTGCTAAAACAAGATTTATAAAATTACAACAATATTCTAAAAAATTTTTCCAACAATAATATCTACAATTAAAATGACTTAGTTTTTTTGTGGTTAATTACATTGAGATTTATATAAATCAATAGAAAAATTCTCATCATATTTAAACAATTAAACTTGTATAGAATAAACATGAATTAGAAAATTTACAATATTTCACATAGGTAATTAAAACATTTCTCTAAACTTACATATCCTTCACTTGCCATTGCTTGTGCAATTACCTTAGTGCTAAGATCATTCTTTTTATAAATCCCTTAAGAGATTTATAAAGGGAATGATTTTAGGCAGTGACACTGAAAACTAAAAGTAGGATGGTTGTTTTAAAAAAAAATAAAAATAGAGTAATCACTGTTTTGTTTTTTGCTTTTGGATTAATGAAACATATTTGTAGAGGCTTATTTGATCAAACTCTGCATTTAAAAGAAATCCCACTACTTCTGATCTCTGTCAGAGGCTTCACTTTGCATAAAATACAGTGATATTTTTTGGCAAATATGAGTACAGTAGAGCATTGATTATCCGACCCTTGATCAACCGTCACATCAGTTAACCGACCACGTTCTAGTCGGCAAATTCAAATGTCCGCTAGTGATGTGGTGCTACAATATTTGGCTATGTCTTGGCTACTTTAATAGTATTTTTACTTGTTTTAGCTGGCAACATTGGCTCGACCATGAAAGGGATCCAGCATTTAAACGAGGCTTAATTTTCTAATTTTTAATGATACAAAAGTGACGATTATTATTTTAAAAAAATGTTTGTTAGGCTTAATGTCGATGAAAATTCAACGCGAAGTAGGTTAATAGTGATATACTGTATTACAATCAATTTACAAATGTTTGAAGCAAAGATTATCAAAATACTATCTAAAACTGTAAAATCTTCATTTGAGAAGTTTAAAGACCCATGAAATGATGTACGGTCTGCTTAAAAGAAGTTTTAGAGAATAAGAAGGGTAGAAATTTTTGCCCATTGTCTGCAAAATATAATGCCCACTTAAAGTAAAAATACCTTAATAGTCCTATGTTTGGAATTGGACATTCTGTATACTAAGTACAGGTGTCTACTAAACCTGGATTTCATTGTAATTTTATAGAAGTATTACCATAATTATATTTATATTAATTAAATAATGTGTGTCTTTTAATAACAATAGATGCTAGTGAAATTCAAATGGTTTCAATTTATTTATGACGCTTCCTGGTATCAACAAATTAAAGTTTTCTTGTTTTAAGAAAGTGTTTTTATACAAGCAGAATTTGTTCATTTTAATCTTCATTATTCATTTTTTCATTTATCAGTTAATTTTTTCCAAACATTTTTGGACTTTGTATTATTTATTAAATATCTTATATTCATAAATGGTTTTATTTCTAATTTTATTAGTTTGTTTTTTTTTTATTTTTTTGCTAATTTAAGAATTTTTAATCAGCAATATTGGGAAGTATTTATGAAATTTAAATTAATAACAATCTCTAAATATAATTACATGATCAGAATAAAGATGCTAATTTTAGATTTATATTATATCAAAATGCTTTTCATTTTATATTATTTTAGGTGAAAGGGAAGAAATAGAAATAACTGCAGACCGACTAAGGTCACGTACCCTTACGGTGGAAGTTACGGTCACTACGCCAAGAAACGAAATTCAGAAAAAAGCATTAGAGCAAGTTAATCAGTACATCGACGATTTGCTTGTCAAATTTCGTGTCGATGTGGATAGTGCCAAACGGACATGTCAGGAATATCTAAACGCTTGTTTATCGGAATCACGTGGAAATATAGATCAGAGGTTTCAGGCGGCGATTATCGAATGCACGGCAGACGATCAGAAGAAAACACGGAAGCGATTAGAATCACTACTGATGACTGTGTTTCACGCCGAAGAAAGGATGAGGCGCTAACATCAAACACGCCTTAATGTTGAAATAATTTTATAGTTTATAACTTCTTGAGTATATATATTATTATTCGTGAAAAAATTGTTCAGAAAATCAGTATCATTTATTAGAGAAAAATCCAAAACTATTTAATGAAAATATTCAAAATTTTCCAATTCAAGAATCAAAACATTAAATATTTTAAAAATCAAGTTGAAATGAAATCTAATATCTCTGCTGTACATAATTTTAATAGTTGCTTCGTGATTAATTTATATACAAACAAAAAGCAAAAAGAAAATATATGCAGTGTGTGCTATCTCTTCTGACACCGTTTATAATTTAGAAGTTTAAATGAAAATAAATTATTATCGATCATATTGGTATTTTTCTACAGCACAAAGGTACTTCACATTTGAGATAGGTACACACAATCATTTTCTAGTCTGTTTCAAGAGAGCGAATTCTTGAAAAGTGGCTTAGACGAGTAAAATATTGTGATAAGTCGACAAATAGCAGAACAACTCAATACTTTTTAAAAATTGTTGTTCAATAAATTATTTTAATTTTGTATTTATTTACATTATATGCTACGATGCAGGGATTGCTAACACACGAAAAACAAAGGAACATGTCTGACTCACCCAGTTTCTCGATCGGCAAAATTACAATGACAGAAGTGAAAATTAAAAAACGCTAGTTACATTTGTGTTTACAGAGCTTTTTTTCCTTTTAACTAATATCAGCAAGAAAAAAATATTTTAATATTTGTATATATTACGCATGAGTGAATAATAAATTCAAATCTTTCCAGAAATCAAATATATTAATTGTTTTATAACTTCTGCAAATGTGTTTCTTTTTCCTTCACAACAAAATAATTTTGAATTTGTTTAAAGTTCTGAAGGTTGAAAATGATGATATTAGAAATAATACACAGTATTTAACATTATATTGTTTGTATAAAAAATAAAATTTAATTTTATAATAAATTTAAATTTAAAAACTGTGTGTTTTTTTTAAGCTTCCTGGGAAAAAGTAAACATAAACAAGTTGCATTGATTAGAAACAGTTTGTAAACATTTGGTAATGTTATCTGCATTAACTCCAATAAAATAGTAAGTATTTTTATATTAAATAGAACAAAAACATTAAAATTAATGCTTTTATTTTTGCTAAACTAAATGTATGTATTTTGTGTGTGTGTGTGTAAAACTTATTAAGTTTTAGTTTTGAATGTTTGCGATTCAAAATCAGAAAAAATGAAAGGGCTTGTATTTAATTTATTACTAGTTAGTTTATTTTTGTTTAAAACAATACAAAACAGAATATTGTGTAATATTTCTGATGAAAATTTTTATTTAATATAAACCGGATTGTTTAAATGTTTGGTCATATTTCGGTGTTAAATGATCCTATGACAGTTAGTATTACATTCTTTAACTAAGTATCCTTACAGAAGCAAGTCTTTTCTAAATTAGAAAAAAAAGCTTCATATATAGTTTAGTATTTAATGATTTCATTATGTGAAATAATGTTTGCTATGAATCTTTTTTTTTTAATAAGTGAAGTGAACAAGAAATAAATGTATATAAAAATGTGAAATTATATTAAGCAAGCATATTAAATTTATATATTAATGTATTTATTTATTTACTTTTTATGAATTCTGTTTTGAGAAGTGTTAAGAATTTGTACTTTTAGAAAAGAGAGAATTTGTTTTTAAAAAAAAGGAAATTTTTGTGAATTACAAATGCTAATTAAAATAAGCATTAAATCTAATCTTTAAGAATAAGCTAAAAATTTTAAAAACTTGAATAATTAATGAATATATTATGAACTTTTTTAAATGAAATAACTTTTTTTTTTTTTTACCAATTGGAATACTCCTTAGCATGTGACGATTGTAAGCAATAAATATATTTTAGTTAACTGGATGGTGATGACACCATATATCCTACACAAATGTCTAGAAACAGAGCTTTGTAACAGTACATCACATTACAGAAGGCTACTACATTAAACACTATACATAATTCAGAAATTCTCATGGATACACGCAAAACTATTAATGGTAATTTAATTAATGATTGGTAATTAATGATTAAATATTAATTACTGGTGCCTAGCAGGATCAAGACTATGGCTTGTTCCGTAGTTATGCCTTGATCCTGCTAGGCACCAGTATATTACTGTATACCATATAGACTGCGACAAATCGACTACCGTCGGAGGCCCTAGGCCAGGTTTAGCCAGGCTCTCCGATCCCACTCTGTCGATTAGAATAAAATAACATTAAGTTATGTTAAATAACTCTTATCACTGTACTATGTGATAAGTGAAGCGCGTGGGGGACTATAGTCTCCCTGTTTCAAAATTCAATTTTTCAAAACTCATAGTTTTTTTCGCGATTTTTTCATATTGGATGTTTGTGGGCATGTGTTTTTGATGTATTAATCAAGAAAACTACTTTAAATATATCGTTTTTATTTATTACTAATGAAAAACAGAGTCCCGTTTTTAGGAATTTTTAAAAAAAAAATTGTCAACTTCAAAAGTGTATTTTACAAACTGTAAAGAAGTCTGATGCACCTAAGCTCTCAATCGTCTTCCTGTATGTGTTTTTTAACTGCCACAACAATTAAATTCTTTGTACCAAACCCCGGGCCAAAAATATCTCAGTATTTCCAAAAATACACATCTAAAATCATATAGCAACTAGAGGTAAAAATGGAGATTATTGGCAGATAACATCGATAGTAAACTTCTTATACACTGTAATTGGTTAATTTATATGTCTGTTATTAGATCCACCTATAAAAACAATTGCTGGAAAAATTCCTGCAAAATGCCACGCCCCGCAGGCTACCACATCGAAGTATGTAAACAATCGCTATAAAATCGCGTGTTTTATTCGTTTTTTTCACTTCTAATTTGCTAATGATAAGTCGCTTGACAGTTTTTAGACCAGTGTTTCTCAACCTCTAACGAATCGTCGCCCCCTTCAATAAAACCGTTACGTAGTATCGCCCCCTTCACTACAAAATTCCGATGCCGAGGGACAAGGCTAACTTTAAATTCGTACTGCATTGAATAGACTAGGGACTAGTATAATGTTATTTGTTTAATTATTGTACGATATAACGAATAAAATATCTAATTATTCTTAATATAATGTTTTACTATATAACCTAGAAAATTGTTTTTCGCCCCCCAAAATATAAATTGTTGCTAATCGCCCCCTGAACATGGAAAAACGCCCACATGGGGGCGATATCGCCCGTTGAGAAACACTGTTTTAGACGAATAAACATGTTTTGAATACCATTTAGCAATAAATATTCCCAAAAAACTCCACCTTTCAAACTTTCAATGCTAAGTCTATGGGAAACTTTTTTGCCGTTTATTGGCTTTAAAAATCCTGTTTTTACGCCTTTTATGCTCTAATTGGTCATTTCTATCATGACTGACTCGATATCAACCAATAAGCGTTTTCTCAGAACTGTAAGTCAGATCGGCCCACCTCGGTTAGTTGCGCTAATAAAACTTACTCCGTTAGTCGCGTGGGGAACTAATGTACCCACTGATTTTTATTGTGGCTCTATGTAAAAATTTTTTTTGTGCAAATTTGAAATTTTTTTGGTGCAATCTTCACACCATCGAAGGAAGGTACTGAGGGCATAATTTTTCAACGTTAAAAACATTAAAAAATACATGCGTTTTAACATGCCAGGGAGACTATAGTCCCCGCGCGCCTAACCGTGAGGTTAATTAATACTATATAATATCAAAAAAATTATGCGAATCTGTTACAGCTTTTTTTAATTTCAACTGTGTAAATAGTCATCTTGGTTTTCCAAAGATCAAACTAATACGAAATAAAATTTCAGAACTCATGCAATGACAAAATTTATTCATTCATTCATTCATGGGTGTTCTGTCCTAGGACAGGTCCGTGGAAAGCAGTCAAATTATAGAATTCTCCTTCTCCAACATTCTCTATTTCGGGCTTCCTCTTTTATTTCTTTATAAGTTTTGCCTAGTAAAACATCATCTATCAATACTTTTCTTTTTCTTCCTCTTTGTTTCCTTGCATCAATTTTTCCT
The DNA here is from genome assembly GCF_000671375.1 of Centruroides sculpturatus. Taxonomy (NCBI): domain Eukaryota; kingdom Metazoa; phylum Arthropoda; class Arachnida; order Scorpiones; family Buthidae; genus Centruroides; species Centruroides sculpturatus. The sequence goes on from NW_019386041.1 coordinate 190,780, forward strand.
TCTAATGCCACTCGCATTAATCCTTCTCCTCGCAATATATGACCTAGCCAGTTATTTTTTCTTCTTTGTATTGTTTTTAAAAGAGATCTCTGTTCCTGGACCAAATTTAAAACATCTTCATTCTTAACCTTTTCTGTCCACTTGATTTTCTCCATTCTTCGCCATAACCACATTTCATATGCTTCAAGGTAGTTTGTTTCCTTTTTCCTTAAGGTCCAAGTCTCTGCTCCATATAAAGTTATGCTCCAGGAAAAGCATTTTATTAACTTCTTTTTAAGTGTTTGGTTCATTTTTCCAATAAGAAGGTTCTTCTTCTTATAAAAAGCCATTTTTCCAGCCCTGATTCGTTCTTTGATTTCTTTTTCACATCTGCCATCTCCCTGAATAATGCTGCCAAGATACCTAAAATGTTGAACTTGCTCTATTTTGTTTCCATCAATTAGGATTTTCAAATCTTTGCTAATTAGCCTTCCAACTTTCATCACTTTTGTTTTAGCTGTGTTAATTTTCATTCCAAATTTTTTGCAAGTTTTGTTGAGTTTTGTTACCAAACATTGTAGAGTTTGTTCATTTGGTGCAAGTAAAGCAATATCATCTGCAAACCTAATACTTTGTATTAATTGGCCTCCAATTTTAATTCCGAGACTGTCCTCACTTATGGCTTCATTCATTAATTCCTCAAGATAAATGTTAAAAAGAGTAGGTGAAAGTGTACACCCTTGCCTGACTCCTTTTCCAATACTGCATGGTTTGCTTTCTCCAGTTTTTGTTCGGATAATGGCAGATTGATTCATATAAAGTGAAGCAATGAGTCTTCTATCTCTCCAATCTGTTCCTATTTTTCTTAAGATTTCCATTAGCTTTGTCCAGTTAACCATATCAAAAGCCTTTTCCATGTCAATAAAGCAAATGTACGTATCCTTATTAACCTCAATGTTTCTTTCACAGATTGTTCTCAAGAGGCCAATAGCATCCCTTGTTCCTTTTCTGAATCCAAATTGTTCTTCACATAGAAATGTTTCAGCCTTGTTGTAGAGTCTTCTGTTAATGATTTTAAGAAGGATTTTTGAGGCATGTGAAATTAAACTAATTGTTCTAAAATCACTACACTTTTTAGCTTTTGCTTTCTTTGGTATAGGTATCAAAATACTTTGAGCAAAGTCTTCAGGCCATTCTCCTGTTTTATATATGAGATTGCATAAGTCTGTTATTTTCTCGATTCCTTCCTTGCCTAACCCTTTTAGAAATTCAGCTGGTATTCCATCTACTCCTTCTGACTTTTTGTTTTTCAATTCTTTAATTGCCAATCCAACTTCATCTTTCATGATAATAGGTCCTCTTTCATCATTAGCTATTTGAGAAGATTTTTCCAATTTTAACTCTTTAGGTTTGGTGTTCTCTCCATAGAGATCTCCAATATATTCTTTCCAATGGCCCATTATATCAGTTGGGGTTAAAAGTGCTTTTCCATCTTTGTCTTCAATACTCAGAATTTGGTGGGTGCGATCATTTGTTAGTTCTTTGACTTTTTTGTATGATAGATCATATCTGCCTTTTTTGTTCAGTTCTTCGATTTCCTCACATTCCTTACTTAACCAAGCTTCTCTAGCTTTTCCAGTTTCACGCCTCAATTCATTATTTAGCTTCTTGTACATCATTCTCCCTTTTTCATTATTTATATTTTTCCAATTTCTTCTTTCATCCATTTTCTCAATCATTTCTTGAGTAACCCAAGGTTTTTTTATTCTAACACCATTTACATATCCAAGAAAATTTTCAGCCGATTCCTTTATTGTATCTTTAATTCTTTTCCAATTTTCGTTTGGGTCAAACTCACAGTCAAAGTCATATGGAAGTTCTTTTAATTTATATTCCAGGTTTTCTTTAAAATTTAATCCAGTATTTCCATTTAGCTTTTCCAAATTCCATCTTTTTATTCTTTTGGCTCTCAAAACTTTTTTCAATTTCATCACAATATCTGCAGTTAATAAGTTGTGATCAGAATCTGCATCTGCTCCTGGATATGTCTGAATTTTCTTGACTGCATTCCTAAAACGACTTTGAATAAGAATGTAATCTATTTGATACCTTCCAATGTCTCCGGGCATTTTCCAAGTGTATAGTCGATGTTTGGATTGTTTGAACCATGTGTTTCCAACTATTAATTGATGCTTGGTAGCAAATTCAACTAGTCGTTCGCCTCTTTCATTCCTATTTCCTAGCCCAAACTTGCCCAAAATTTTTCCATCTCCTCCTCCTCCTACAGGTGCATTCCAGTCTCCCATAACAATTAGGCATTTTTTAGTTTTATCATTTTCTATTACATCTTCAATTTGGTCATAAATTTCTTCTACTTCTTCGTCATAGTCTCCAGTAGGCATGTATACTTGAAATATCATCATATCCATGGGATCACTTTTTATTTTAATCATTAAAATTCTTTCACCTCTGCATTCAATTCTTTCAACTGAGTTTTTTACCTTCTCACCTAATAAACGCTACACCATTCTTTCCTTTAGTTCCACAAGAATAAATAACCCTGAATTCAGGGTTATTTATTCTTGTGGAACTAAAAAAAATCACCGCTGTCTTCCCATCTGACTTCACTAAGCCCAAGAATATCCAAATTCTGCCTCTTCATTTCTCTCTTGACAGTTTCCAACTTACCTGGTCGAAGCATGGTTCTTACATTCCATGTTCCTATTCGAATTCTTCCTATGGAGGTCTTCCTATGGGAGTTTCGCGTGGTGACGACCTCGGAAGCCCCATAACTTCCCCTGCCGGGCATGACACCTTTCTCTTGGAGATGAGTCCCATATTTGCCAGTACAATAAATAGGTTTTCTGCTTTCCAGTAACAAGGGAGGTATAGCTGAGGTGGTTTCCCGTTGCCTTCCTCAAGGTTTCTGATCAGAGTTTTCCTTCTCCTATGCAGGTTACCTACCAAGGCTTAAGAGTCCTGCCTACCCCGGCAATAGGCATATGGCGGCCTAAATCGCCTTGACACAGCACATCAAGATTACAAAAATAATCTTCTTAACAAATTATCTCTATTAGCAAAATTTTACGAAATTATACGCGGTTCGAATATTACAACTATTTTAGTTTAATGGTAAATTATTCAAAAACAATTAAGAAATATAAAATAAAAGGTGAAGAATAAGACAAATCTAAATGTTTCTTAGTGTGAGGTCGTCAATCGGAACGTAAGAGAGGTGCAGATTCCTTTGTGGGCATGACACAATCATTTGCAAACAAGTGAAAACGTCATCTCGAAAAACAGAATGGCCGCTTCCGATATTCCGTCGTTAAGCATATTTGTTTATTTATTGAGGAAGAAAGATAAGACGAAAAGAAAACGATGATGGATGAGAAGAATATTAAAATTACGTAATTAGAACATTTAAGCCTGGACTCCACATTACCGGAATCTGCGACGTAATCGTAAAACTGAAAGCCAAACTGACGAAACTTTCAGTTGGACAGAAACAAGACTGAAAGCACAGTTAAAAATTACAGTAGAACGTCGATTATCTGAATCAATTGGGACTGGTTGTTCGGAAAACGANATTACATGATCAGAATAAAGATGCTAATTTTAGATTTATATTATATCAAAATGCTTTTCATTTTATATTATTTTAGGTGAAAGGGAAGAAATAGAAATAACTGCAGACCGACTAAGGTCACGTACCCTTACGGTGGAAGTTACGGTCACTACGCCAAGAAACGAAATTCAGAAAAAAGCATTAGAGCAAGTTAATCAGTACATCGACGATTTGCTCGTCAAATTTCGTGTCGATGTGGATAGTGCCAAACGGACATGTCAGGAATATCTAAACGCTTGTTTATCGGAATCACGTGGAAATATAGATCAGAGGTTTCAGGCGGCGATTATCGAATGCACGGCAGACGATCAGAAGAAAACACGGAAGCGATTAGAATCACTACTGATGACTGTGTTTCACGCCGAAGAAAGGATGAGGCGCTAACATCAAACACGCCTTAATGTTGAAATAATTTTATAGTTTATAACTTCTTGAGTATATATATTATTATTCGTGAAAAAATTGTTCAGAAAATCAGTATCATTTATTAGAGAAAAATCCAAAACTATTTAATGAAAATATTCAAAATTTTCCAATTCAAGAATCAAAACATTAAATATTTTAAAAATCAAGTTGAAATGAAATCTAATATCTCTGCTGTACATAATTTTAATAGTTGCTTCGTGATTAATTTATATACAAACAAAAAGCAAAAAGAAAATATATGCAGTGTGTGCTATCTCTTCTGACACCGTTTATAATTTAGAAGTTTAAATGAAAATAAATTATTATCGATCATATTGGTATTTTTCTACAGCACAAAGGTACTTCACATTTGAGATAGGTACACACAATCATTTTCTAGTCTGTTTCAAGAGAGCGAATTCTTGAAAAGTGGCTTAGACGAGTAAAATATTGTGATAAGTCGACAAATAGCAGAACAACTCAATACTTTTTAAAAATTGTTGTTCAATAAATTATTTTAATTTTGTATTTATTTACATTATATGCTACGATGCAGGGATTGCTAACACACGAAAAACAAAGGAACATGTCTGACTCACCCAGTTTCTCGATCGGCAAAATTACAATGACAGAAGTGAAAATTAAAAAACGCTAGTTACATTTGTGTTTACAGAGCTTTTTTTCCTTTTAACTAATATCAGCAAGAAAAAAATATTTTAATATTTGTATATATTACGCATGAGTGAATAATAAATTCAAATCTTTCCAGAAATCAAATATATTAATTGTTTTATAACTTCTGCAAATGTGTTTCTTTTTCCTTCACAACAAAATAATTTTGAATTTGTTTAAAGTTCTGAAGGTTGAAAATGATGATATTAGAAATAATACACAGTATTTAACATTATATTGTTTGTATAAAAAATAAAATTTAATTTTATAATAAATTTAAATTTAAAAACTGTGTGTTTTTTTTAAGCTTCCTGGGAAAAAGTAAACATAAACAAGTTGCATTGATTAGAAACAGTTTGTAAACATTTGGTAATGTTATCTGCATTAACTCCAATAAAATAGTAAGTATTTTTATATTAAATAGAACAAAAACATTAAAATTAATGCTTTTATTTTTGCTAAACTAAATGTATGTATTTTGTGTGTGTGTGTGTAAAACTTATTAAGTTTTAGTTTTGAATGTTTGCGATTCAAAATCAGAAAAAATGAAAGGGCTTGTATTTAATTTATTACTAGTTAGTTTATTTTTGTTTAAAACAATACAAAACAGAATATTGTGTAATATTTCTGATGAAAATTTTTATTTAATATAAACCGGATTGTTTAAATGTTTGGTCATATTTCGGTGTTAAATGATCCTATGACAGTTAGTATTACATTCTTTAACTAAGTATCCTTACAGAAGCAAGTCTTTTCTAAATTAGAAAAAAAAGCTTCATATATAGTTTAGTATTTAATGATTTCATTATGTGAAATAATGTTTGCTATGAATCTTTTTTTTTTAATAAGTGAAGTGAACAAGAAATAAATGTATATAAAAATGTGAAATTATATTAAGCAAGCATATTAAATTTATATATTAATGTATTTATTTATTTACTTTTTATGAATTCTGTTTTGAGAAGTGTTAAGAATTTGTACTTTTAGAAAAGAGAGAATTTGTTTTTAAAAAAAAGGAAATTTTTGTGAATTACAAATGCTAATTAAAATAAGCATTAAATCTAATCTTTAAGAATAAGCTAAAAATTTTAAAAACTTGAATAATTAATGAATATATTATGAACTTTTTTAAATGAAATAACTTTTTTTTTTTTACCAATTGGAATACTCCTTAGCATGTGACGATTGTAAGCAATAAATATATTTTAGTTAACTGGATGGTGATGACACCATATATCCTACACAAATGTCTAGAAACAGAGCTTTGTAACAGTACATCACATTACAGAAGGCTACTACATTAAACACTATACATAATTCAGAAATTCTCATGGATACACGCAAAACTATTAATGGTAATTTAATTAATGATTGGTAATTAATGATTAAATATTAATTACTGGTGCCTAGCAGGATCAAGACTATGGCTTGTTCCGTAGTTATGCCTTGATCCTGCTAGGCACCAGTATATTACTGTATACCATATAGACTGCGACAAATCGACTACCGTCGGAGGCCCTAGGCCAGGTTTAGCCAGGCTCTCCGATCCCACTCTGTCGATTAGAATAAAATAACATTAAGTTATGTTAAATAACTCTTATCACTGTACTATGTGATAAGTGAAGCGCGTGGGGGACTATAGTCTCCCTGTTTCAAAATTCAATTTTTCAAAACTCATAGTTTTTTTCGCGATTTTTTCATATTGGATGTTTGTGGGCATGTGTTTTTGATGTATTAATCAAGAAAACTACTTTAAATATATCGTTTTTATTTATTACTAATGAAAAACAGAGTCCCGTTTTTAGGAATTTTTAAAAAAAAAATTGTCAACTTCAAAAGTGTATTTTACAAACTGTAAAGAAGTCTGATGCACCTAAGCTCTCAATCGTCTTCCTGTATGTGTTTTTTAACTGCCACAACAATTAAATTCTTTGTACCAAACCCCGGGCCAAAAATATCTCAGTATTTCCAAAAATACACATCTAAAATCATATAGCAACTAGAGGTAAAAATGGAGATTATTGGCAGATAACATCGATAGTAAACTTCTTATACACTGTAATTGGTTAATTTATATGTCTGTTATTAGATCCACCTATAAAAACAATTGCTGGAAAAATTCCTGCAAAATGCCACGCCCCGCAGGCTACCACATCGAAGTATGTAAACAATCGCTATAAAATCGCGTGTTTTATTCGTTTTTTTCACTTCTAATTTGCTAATGATAAGTCGCTTGACAGTTTTTAGACCAGTGTTTCTCAACCTCTAACGAATCGTCGCCCCCTTCAATAAAACCGTTACGTAGTATCGCCCCCTTCACTACAAAATTCCGATGCCGAGGGACAAGGCTAACTTTAAATTCGTACTGCATTGAATAGACTAGGGACTAGTATAATGTTATTTGTTTAATTATTGTACGATATAACGAATAAAATATCTAATTATTCTTAATATAATGTTTTACTATATAACCTAGAAAATTGTTTTTCGCCCCCCAAAATATAAATTGTTGCTAATCGCCCCCTGAACATGGAAAAACGCCCACATGGGGGCGATATCGCCCGTTGAGAAACACTGTTTTAGACGAATAAACATGTTTTGAATACCATTTAGCAATAAATATTCCCAAAAAACTCCACCTTTCAAACTTTCAATGCTAAGTCTATGGGAAACTTTTTTGCCGTTTATTGGCTTTAAAAATCCTGTTTTTACGCCTTTTATGCTCTAATTGGTCATTTCTATCATGACTGACTCGATATCAACCAATAAGCGTTTTCTCAGAACTGTAAGTCAGATCGGCCCACCTCGGTTAGTTGCGCTAATAAAACTTACTCCGTTAGTCGCGTGGGGAACTAATGTACCCACTGATTTTTATTGTGGCTCTATGTAAAAATTTTTTTTGTGCAAATTTGAAATTTTTTTGGTGCAATCTTCACACCATCGAAGGAAGGTACTGAGGGCATAATTTTTCAACGTTAAAAACATTAAAAAATACATGCGTTTTAACATGCCAGGGAGACTATAGTCCCCGCGCGCCTAACCGTGAGGTTAATTAATACTATATAATATCAAAAAAATTATGCGAATCTGTTACAGCTTTTTTTAATTTCAACTGTGTAAATAGTCATCTTGGTTTTCCAAAGATCAAACTAATACGAAATAAAATTTCAGAACTCATGCAATGACAAATTATATTCATTCATTCATTCATGGGTGTTCTGTCCTAGGACAGGTCCGTGGAAAGCAGTCAAATTATAGAATTCTCCTTCTCCAACATTCTCTATTTCAGGCTTCCTCTTTTATTTCTTTATAAGTTTTGCCTAGTAAAACATCATCTATCAATACTTTTCTTTTTCTTCCTCTTTGTTTCCTTGCATCAATTTTTCCTTCTAATGCCACTCGCATTAATCCTTCTCCTCGCAATATATGACCTAGCCAGTTATTTTTTCTTCTTTGTATTGTTTTTAAAAGAGATCTCTGTTCCTGGACCAAATTTAAAACATCTTCATTCTTAACCTTTTCTGTCCACTTGATTTTCTCCATTCTTCGCCATAACCACATTTCATATGCTTCAAGGTAGTTTGTTTCCTTTTTCCTTAAGGTCCAAGTCTCTGCTCCATATAAAGTTGTGCTCCAGGAAAAGCATTTTATTAACTTCTTTTTAAGTGTTTGGTTCATTTTTCCAATAAGAAGGTTCTTCTTCTTATAAAAAGCCATTTTTCCAGCCCTGATTCGTTCTTTGATTTCTTTTTCACATCTGCCATCTCCCTGAATAATGCTGCCAAGATACCTAAAATGTTGAACTTGCTCTATTTTGTTTCCATCAATTAGGATTTTCAAATCTTTGCTAATTAGCCTTCCAACTTTCATCACTTTTGTTTTAGCTATGTTAATTTTCATTCCAAATTTTTTGCAAGTTTTGTTGAGTTTTGTTACCAAACATTGTAGAGTTTGTTCATTTGGTGCAAGTAAAGCAATATCATCTGCAAACCTAATACTTTGTATTAATTGGCCTCCAATTTTAATTCCGAGGCTGTCCTCACTTATGGCTTCATTCATTAATTCCTCAAGATAAATGTTAAAAAGAGTAGGTGAAAGTGTACACCCTTGCCTGACTCCTTTTCCAATACTGCATGGTTTGCTTTCTCCAGTTTTTGTTCGGATAATGGCAGATTGATTCATATAAAGTGAAGCAATGAGTCTTCTATCTCTCCAATCTGTTCCTATTTTTCTTAAGATTTCCATTAGCTTTGTCCAGTTAACCATATCAAAAGCCTTTTCCATGTCAATAAAGCAAATGTACGTATCCTTATTAACCTCAATGTTTCTTTCACAGATTGTTCTCAAGAGGCCAATGGCATCCCTTGTTCCTTTTCCTTTTCTGAATCCAAATTGTTCTTCACATAGAAATGTTTCAGCCTTGTTGTAGAGTCTTCTGTTAATGATTTTAAGAAGGATTTTTGAGGCATGTGAAATTAAACTAATTGTTCTAAAATCACTACACTTTTTAGCTTTTGCTTTCTTTGGTATAGGTATCAAAATACTTTGAGCAAAGTCTTCAGGCCATTCTCCTGTTTTATATATGAGATTGCATAAGTCTGTTATTTTCTCGATTCCTTCCTTGCCTAACCCTTTTAGAAATTCAGCTGGTATTCCATCTACTCCTTCTGACTTTTTGTTTTTCAATTCTTTAATTGCCAATCCAACTTCATCTTTCATGATAATAGGTCCTCTTTCATCATTAGCTATTTGAGAAGATTTTTCCAATTTTAACTCTTTAGGTTTGGTGTTCTCTCCATAGAGATCTCCAATATATTCTTTCCAATGGCCCATTATATCAGTTGGGGTTAAAAGTGCTTTTCCATCTTTGTCTTCAATACTCAGAATTTGGTGGGTGCGATCATTTGTTAGTTCTTTGACTTTTTTGTATGATAGATCATATCTGCCTTTTTTGTTCAGTTCTTCGATTTCCTCACATTCCTTACTTAACCAAGCTTCTCTAGCTTTTCCAGTTTCACGCCTCAATTCATTATTTAGCTTCTTGTACATCATTCTCCCTTTTTCATTATTTATATTTTTCCAATTTCTTCTTTCATCCATTTTCTCAATCATTTCTTGAGTAACCCAAGGTTTTTTTATTCTAACACCATTTACATATCCAAGAAAATTTTCAGCCGATTCCTTTATTGTATCTTTAATTCTTTTCCAATTTTCGTTTGGGTCAAACTCACAGTCAAAGTCATATGGAAGTTCTTTTAATTTATATTCCAGGTTTTCTTTAAAATTTAATCCAGTATTTCCATTTAGCTTTTCCAAATTCCATCTTTTTATTCTTTTGGCTCTCAAAACTTTTTTCAATTTCATCACAATATCTGCAGTTAATAAGTTGTGATCAGAATCTGCATCTGCTCCTGGATATGTCTGAATTTTCTTGACTGCATTCCTAAAACGACTTTGAATAAGAATATAATCTATTTGATACCTTCCAATGTCTCCGGGCATTTTCCAAGTGTATAGTCGACGTTTGGATTGTTTGAACCATGTGTTTCCAACTATTAATTGATGCTTGGTAGCAAATTCAACTAGTCGTTCGCCTCTTTCATTCCTATTTCCTAGCCCAAACTTACCCACAATTTTTCCATCTCCTCCTTCTCCTACAGATGCATTCCAGTCTCCCATAACAATTAGGCATTTCTTAGTTTTATCATTTTCTATTATATCTTCAATTTGGTCATAAATTTCTTCTACTTCTTCATCGTCATAGTCTCCAGTAGGCATGTATACTTGAAATATCATCATATCCATGGGATCGCTTTTTATTTTAATCATTAAAATTCTGTCACCTCTGCATTCAATTCTTTCAACTGAGTTTTTTACCTTCTCACCTAAAATAAACGCTACACCATTCTTTCCTTTAGTTCCACAAGAATAAATAACCCTGAATTCATCGCTAAAAAAATCACCGCTGTCTTCCCATCTGACTTCACTAAGCCCAAGAATATCCAAATTCTGCCTCTTCATTTCTCTCTTGACAGTTTCCAACTTACCTGGTCGAAGCATGGTTCTTACATTCCATGTTCCTATTCGAATTCTTCCTATGGAGGTCTTCCTATGGGAGTTTCGCGTGGTGACGACCTCGGAAGCCCCATAACTTCCCCTGCCGGGCATGACACCTTTCTCTTGGAGATGAGTCCCATATTTGCCAGTACAATAAATAGGTTTTCTGCTTTCCAGTAACAAGGGAGGTATAGCTGAGGTGGTTTCCCGTTGCCTTCCTCAAGGTTTCTGATCAGAGTTTTCCTTCTCCTATGCAGGTTGCCTACCAAGGCTTAAGAGTCCTGCCTACCCCGGCAATAGGCATATGGCGGCCTAAATCGCCTTGACACAGCACATCAAGATTACAAAAATAATCTTCTTAACAAATTATCTCTATTAGCAAAATTTTACGAAATTATACGCGGTTCGAATATTACAACTATTTTAGTTTAATGGTAAATTATTCAAAAACAATTAAGAAATATAAAATAAAAGGTGAAGAATAAGACAAATCTAAATGTTTCTTAGTGTGAGGTCGTCAATCGGAACGTAAGAGAGGTGCAGATTCCTTTGTGGGCATGACACAATCATTTGCAAACAAGTGAAAACGTCATCTCGAAAAACAGAATGGCCGCTTCCGATATTCCGTCGTTAAGCATATTTGTTTATTTATTGAGGAAGAAAGATAAGACGAAAAGAAAACGATGATGGATGAGAAGAATATTAAAATTACGTAATTAGAACATTTAAGCCTGGACTCCACATTACCGGAATCTGCGACGTAATCGTAAAACTGAAAGCCAAACTGACGAAACTTTCAGTTGGACAGAAACAAGACTGAAAGCACAGTTAAAAATTACAGTAGAACGTCGATTATCTGAATCAATTGGGACTGGTTGTTCGGAAAACGATATTTCGGATAACCCATTACGTACGAAAAATATAACCTATCCCTTGCTGAAATTTTTTCCGTTGCGTGTCGCTTCGCATTGAATTTTCGTCGATGTTAAGCCTAACGAAGACTATTGTATCGTTAAAAATTATTTTTTTATTTTGTACAAACAAAATAAATATATTGAAAAATATAAAAACAATAACAAATTAACTTCCAAAATATAATTTTTTATCAAAAACGTAAAATATTTGAGTAGCCCAAGACATAGCCAAATATTGCAGCGCCTCAGTACTGGCGAAAATTTAAATTTGCCGACTGGAATTCTTTCGGATAATCGATGCTCTACTGTATTTAACTTTTCAGTTTTCGTTCCGCGCTTCTGTCGTACTGCAACCAATAAAAAAGCAAGGAATTTGTTACGCGTAGTCACGTGCAGTTTGATTGTCGTAATGGCGGAAAGTGTAGCGAAAACGATGAGGAAACAAATATATTTGGAATTCTTCATCGAAGAAGTTAGAAAATACACATGTCTGTACGACAAAAAATGTAAATAATTCAAAGATTAACAATTTCATTGTTAATAAATGCAGAGGAAGAGTGGCAAAATCCGTAGCGTCGTCCATATTTGACTCTACAACAATTACAGAACCGATCAACAGATGGCGCACTTCTAGTGGAGTCAAGTTAAAAGGAAAACATAACTGAAACGAAAACTCTATGTTTCAGTTCTATTTCTGAGTTTGTTTTCAGGTAATGTGGAGTCCAGGCTTCACTCAAAGCGGAAACGTAAGCTTAAAATTGCCATTCCGCCTGGCGTGTATTCACATGAAAAAATTACCGTACAATCGAAACGCGCGCCATCTGCCGGCCGTAAATATAAACAAGCTACTGTAGTAGGTTGGCCACGTCGCTCTTCAGAGAAAAAGCAAACTAAGGCTGTGATCTCCATATGAACAAGGAGGGAGAAGGACACAATAGGTTGGCCACACAAGAGACTAGAATCTGGTGAACAGTTCTAAATTATGCCGCTACGGCGAACAGCGCCAGTAGTCGAAAATGGCGCCGACACGTATTGATTTGTTATATCAATTAAACTTTCTAAGTTTGTTTATGAGCTTATGGCAAATAAAAAGCACAAAAGCCAAGAATTTACATAGGAAAAAATATTCGAAATGGTCGAAAGTTAGGAATATAGAATACTTTCGAAACCGAATTACGATTACTCCATTCCCAATACGGTAAAAATTTACCTCGGTAGTCCCAATGGTCGCACTTCCGGAATCTCGACAGCAGGCGCGATTTGAAATCTGATCTAGATGGCGGTGATCGTACTGATGTATCTGTATGCAACGCCCCCCTCGGAGAAGAAGAATTATGCAAATTTTTCAGTTTCAGTTTAATGTTAATAGAAGGTGTAGGTTGTGTTATTATGACAGCGTTAATGTTATTCGAAAGTTTGTATTTTTTATTTTTTTGTTTCGAGTTAAATATTAACAAAAGTAGAATTATTTTTCATTTAACAAAATAATGTCAGGGGTGAAATTGTCGTCCGACGACTTGTGGAAAAATTGCAATTCTAGAATTTTCTTTCGCCTGTTAGAATCCGAATTTGCTGATTTAGACGTCGAAAAAACAGTGCCTTCAGATATTAAATTAGCTGTTCAATTTGGTTTGTAACACGTAGATGAAATTTGTACTAATTGCTGGTTTCGCCGGTTATTTACAGAAAGGATCGCAATTCCGTAGCATTAAGATAACCATTGTAAAATGAATAATTTGGCGTTCGAAGGGACGGACATTCAAAGGAAAATTCGAGAACATGTCTTGGGGCCACACATTTCCTTTTATTTGGCATTTGGTTAGGTTGGTTTAAAACCTCAAGAAACGGAGACCGTTTTGAGTTATTTGCTAAACATTTCAGTTGGATATATCCAGGATCAAGTAAAACTCTAAAATGAAAAGAACCAGAAAGTGTGCCTACCGCCCCTGAACCCAGCAAACAAGAAAGGAGTATTTAAAAAAAAGAAAACGTCTAAAAATGTAGTTAAATCGTCAAATAAGAGAAAGGAAAGGTTCTAAAACACAAGTCGAATCAAGTTGCCAAGCGAAAACAAAAAACGGGAAAACGAAGTAAAAGTATGGAAAACGTGAGTAGCATATTTACGTTTTAATATATTTTAGTTTAAAAATGGGCACGTATTGGTAAGTTCGACGGTCGCCATCTTGTTTGCACGCGCACGTTTACGTTCACAAACAGGATGGCGACTGGAAGCTCGGTCATTGGGACTACCAAGTTAAGCTTTTACCCCCAATACTTTACGTCTATTCGACATTTTTAAAGCTTATACCATATTTAGTAAGGGTTAATGTTGCCTATGGTGACTAAAATGGCGGTGCTTCGGTTAGATTAACTATATTTTTAGTAGACGTTTCCTTTTACTTTGTTCGAGAACTATCGTGAATCAATAACTAGTGACGTTAAACACTCGGCGGCTCCCGTCCGGGAGGTCCGTCGGAAGCGCGGTCATTTTAGTCATCATAGGTAACATTAACCTTAGTAAGAATATATCTATGTGCAAAGTCGTGACCGCACTTCCGTAATCTCGACAAGTGTCTTTTGAAATTCAATGTAGGTGGTGCTGTTAGTAAAATATGAACAATTCTATTGGTCTAACACGCTTTTTTCAAAAGTCTTCTGTCTGTTTTTCATTTTCGCAAGTGGACTTCGAAGGATTTTTTCTGTTTAGAATCAGATTTTCCTGAATTAGGTGTTGACGAGAGAATTTTGTCTAATTTAAAGTTTGCGATTAAGTTCGGCTTACAACCTGAGTATAAGTTAATTTGTTTTTAGAAATAAGTTCTTGCTAGCATTGCACTGTCACGGTGGCGGTCACGACTGTTCGTGCTCCCGATGGACTCCTCCCGGCGGGGAGCCTCCGATTGTATAACGTCACTAGTTATTGATTCAGTTGCACCTGATCTGCTAATTTGATCACATTTAAGTTAATATCTTCTAGGGTATTAGGGTCCTCTGAAAATATTTGATTTTTCGGCTCGATGAGCTCACGTAGAGCTCTTTCTCTCAAACTTTATGCATAAAGCAAATCTTCAAAAGTGTTTGCAAGAGATGATAAGAAAGTTCCTAAATGAGGGAAATTATGCGTGTAAACTAAACTTATTTAATTCTCTATGAAAATAATTAAGTACATTTAGAAAAATGTATTAAACTGCAGAGGAGAAGGTGGTATTATGGAACCCCAATTACATTATAGTGAATTGTAAACAAGGTATCATAACTACACCCACATTTTTTGTGCGAAAAGTACCGCTAACTAGTAAACTAAATGTTCCTAATTGGATTTTTCGCTAGCGTAAGTATAAGTATGGTTTTTGAAGGCTTTTGTACAAAATGTCAGAAAGTAGGCTTAGAGAAAATCGGGTGGTAATATGGAACCTTACCGTATATTTTCAAAAAATGCTTTAATGTAGCCAAAAACAAATAGGAAAGGACAAAAAAATGTTAAATAATTACCAAATTATTTACTCCAATGTATTTTATCGCAAAAATTCTTTTATAATAGAAAAATATGACCTCCATCGACAATATATATTCCAGCAGCTTTTTTTCGAAATTCTCAGGAAGAATTGACTTTCTACCTAGTGTCTTTTTCACAAATTGCTCCGGGAGAATGTCTGCTCGCAAAGAGAGAGTTCGGAGGAGTCGAGTTCCATATTACTGTAAAAGCACCAATGGGGTCCGTATTTCACGCATCGCCATCTCGAATTAATTTATGTCTGTTAAGACCAAATTTTAAAAAACGTGAACATCACACAGATTAATATGTACCCCTAAGTCTCTGGAACGGAATACATGCACCAGTGAACCTACAACTACTCGATTTATATTTTAAAAATACTGTAATTAAATTCACTTAGCATTCAAAATTTGCAAATTTTGAAAAAAACAAATTTGCCGATTAAATACGGACAACCGTTTAACTGAAGCAAAACGGGTTTTCCCCTCGCTATGGATGTTTGCCTAGTTCAGTTCAGCCATAACTCGCTACAGTTCGCCTTTATTATCAATTTGAAATTGGGTGGTTCCATAATACCCGCAGTGTTCCATAATACCACCTTTTTCTCTACACAATACCAACGAATAGAAACATCAACTTCGACTTTATTTATCGTTGTTTATTTTATAACAAAATGATTATTAAGCAACATATTGATTTAAAATATGTAATTTGTATTATATTCTCGATTACAGTATTACAAAATATTAATTTAAATGACAAAGTTTTCATTTCAATTACTTTAAATTTTGAAGTGTGTTTTCAATTCAGATTTATTAAACAGAATAAATCTGTTATAATAAGTCATATTATGTTGGTGTACAGTACAGCCTGTCAGAAAACAAACTTTACCACAAACACAGTTTACAGATTAAAGCATGCTTCTCGGATCAGTACCAATGTAATTACAAACACTATTAATCCGATGACCGAACGGTCAAGGTGGCAGCCTACTGCTCTAAGGGACCCGGGATCGAAACTGGATGGGTTGAGGAATCCCCAAGAATTTTTCGGGGGGTCTGTTATGAGTTTTTTAAAATAAAAAACTCATAACAGACCACCCCTAGATTTTTTCTTACTTTTTTGGATTTAGGAGATTGAATACGTGGAGATTTGCCAAAATACTCGGAGGGTCAAATTTGACAGGTATCCAATACTTTCGCTCGTTGGGCTGCTATTTTAAAAAAGTTGTAGACCTATAAATTACTACTCTCGTCCGTTTTTCCTTAACTAAAGAACGAAGTTAATTAGATTAGAGACAAGACCAGATATGGAAAGATTAGGGGCAAGAGGGGCCGATTAACTATATAAGAATTTCCCATGCAAACCGGAAGACACGTTACTTCAATTCACAATTTTTCCCCAAAGCAGTTAATAGATGACTGGCACGACTCTATTGTTAAAGGAAAACTATGATGTAGGGCAAGACATTACTAATTTGAGGCGGAGAGCATATATTTTAAATTAAAACTACAGTGGTATCTCGGTATACGTCCTGTTCGGACGAAACAAATTTTGCTCGGTATACGACTTAATTCAATTAACCGCGCCATCTACGAACAAGTAGCACTATCGGTGTACTAGACCAGACTAGACGTTTATAACAGGGGTGTCCAACCTTTTAGTTTCTTTGGGCCGCATTGGAAGAAGTCAAGGAGTTTTGGGCCACAAGTATATATAATATATGCTTGTGGCCCAATATACAAGTATACTAAAGGATTAACACATCTAGATTATAAAAATAAGTATTAAATCTTTATCACGAGAAAGGATATTTTAAAAAATTACTTCTACAGACACTTTCAATTTTACTCAGAAACAGACAAATTCATTTATTATAAAAAAGACAAACGAAAATTTATTTGAAAAACACAAATATTTCTTTTATTTGGGTCTCTAATTAATAAAAAGCGACGAAACACCATTTTAAAGTGCATTTTTATTCAAATGATATATAAATAATATGTAGCCCAAGAAGTAGCCAAAGCGCCAAATGAAATTTTTTACCTCAAACCAAAAAAGTAGCTACATTTGGCGCAAATGTAGCCAAATCTTGCAACGTTGGAAGAAATACTAAATAAAACTGGAGTTGTGACTCAAAGGATTATAGACCAAATGCGGGGAAAGGAGAGAAAAGACAAAAGATGAAAAACTGAGAAAGGTTGGAAAATTAAGGGTTCATATTTGCTTAACAGAAGATTTATTTAACCTTTCTCACTACTACATCTTTTGTCCTTTCTTACCCTCCTTTCCCAAATTTGGGTGTATAATTCTTTGAGTCACAAAGTCACAACTCCAGCTTTATTTAGTAATCCTTCTCATTCACACATCTCCAAGTATTTGAAAATATTTCCTTTCTACTGAAAAATAAAATATAAATAAAGGTTTACGACTTTGTGAAAATTCTTTTTTGAGTTTATGCCGTTGAAATAAATAAATAATAAAAAAATTAAAACATTTGTCGGGTTTTTTTTCACGTTTATTGGGCCGCATTGGAACTTGCCTTGGGCCGCATGCGGCCCGCGGGCCGCGGGTTGGACACCCCTGGTTTATAACTTTGTTAAATTTCTTCTGATTTTAATTTGTAAGTAACATTTTATTACTTTTATTAATCACGAATCGCAAAAAGGCAACAGAAAAATAAAATGGAACTGAAAAAAGAGATTGTTGAGAAATACGAAGGTGGCACGCGTGTTCGAGATTCCGAGAACGACGATATCGACAATCGCGAAAAATAGACATTATTAAATCTGCTAACGTTGCGAAAGAGGTTAAATCAATTTTTAAACAGAGCTTTTGCTTTGGCGCTGGCGACAGCGTATCGGAAGAAATTATTCGCGAGAAAGCTAAAAGGATACACGCTGATCTCGTGAAAAATCAAGCAGGAACTAGCCAGGAAAGCGAGGTGTTTAAAGCCAGCCATTTTTTTTATACGTGAGAACGGATTAGTCATTTTTACATTACTTCTTATGGAAAAGGCTGGTTCGGTATACGTCCAAACACCAGGAACGGATTAAGGTCGTATACCGAGGTTCCACTGTATGATTAAAAATTGCATCCCGGCAATAAATAGTTTCTCGTTATAACAGATGGGAAACTAAAACTGCATCTGGTAAATATCTGTTTTTATGTTTTTTTTAATCATTTCTTCAGTGAAAATTTTGAGCATTATACTACTGTATAGTACATAGCTAGATTTTACTTACAAAATGAAAAGAATACATCATCTGTGTTTTACTGTTCAGTTTAAGATGAACATTACTGTTTATGGAAAAGTTTTATCCACAAATTTAAAATTTACCAAATATTATAAATAGAAATATAATTTAAAACAGAGGGATGACATATCGGTATTTATTTATATTTATAATAGAGGTTGCGGGGCACGTTCGCAACGTCACGTGACTCAGCGAAGGTCTCGCATCGACTCATGGGAAATTTGTTGAAAAATGGCGAAACCATTTGACAACGAATGCTACCAGCGAAGGCAAATAAACATTTTTAAAGTATTTATAGGATGTTTAATAACACTAAATAATTATTTTTAATTAGCGTGGTGTCTCCTACCGTACCATCGGACAATAGGTCTACCTCATACTTTTGTGGAGGGAAGTACTGGCTTATGTAAATTCGGAAAATTAATTTTTAAAGAATTTACAAACGTATTACGCCGTTGATGGTAGATGATACCGCGGAAGAACAAACCTACCTTAAGATAAGCTATTACGAAGACAAATACAGTAGAGAGTCGATTATTCGAATCAATTGGGGACTGGGATTGTTCGGAAGATCGATGTTTCGGATAACCGATTATGTACGAAAAATATATTTATCTCATCTTGACATTTTTCTCCGTTGCGTGTCGCTTCGCGTTGAATTTTCGTCGATGTTAAGCCTAACGAAGACTATTGTATCGTTAAAAATTATTTCTTTATTTTGTACAAACAAAATAAATATATTGAAAAATATAAAACCAATAAAAAAATTATACTTCAGAAGTTAATTTAGTATCAAAAACGTAAAATATTTGAGTAGCCCAAGACATAGCCAAAGATTGCAGCGCCACAGCACTGGCGAAAATTTAAATTTGCGGACTGGAATTCTTTCGGATAATCGATGCTGTATTGTATATGTAAATTCTATAGGCATCGCTCGCTAAAAAATTAAATAATTTCTGGATTAAAATCGTCCGTTTCTTTACGATATTATTGGTAAATGCTTAAGTAATCATTATTTTAATAAAATAGGTCGTAATTTAAACCCCAAACACAAAAAAATGAAGTTTAAACTCATCTTCCACTCGCCACGCTAGACGTAGCCAACGCCACTACCGACCGTGTAGAATTGCCAGATGGCGGCGCTCGACCGTCCGCCGAATACGACGGCCGCAACCTGTCTATGGAATAAGAATGGCTTTGTGGAGGGCTGCAGAAACAGCATCGCAACGTCACGCTCGAGTATAAATGACCTAATTTGTAGAAATAGCGATTCTTTTCGATTGTCCTATCTCTGCTTCTCTTGAAAACTATTCCGTCACGCTTGACGGGAAAATTTCTAGTAATAAACGTAATGCAGTAGAATATATATATATTCGTAAGCATATGCGCATATAACCCCGGGTTATTTCATTTAAAATGAAATTATAATTTTCCATATTTAGTTCAAATTATTTTAAGTTAGAAATTGCGGGACGTTGGGCACGTTTATAAAGGCAATTATCGTGCCACTTTTAAAACACAAATTAAGACTTAATGCTAATAATTTTCATTTACATAAGAGAAGCAATTAATTGAAATAACTATTATTGTAACTCGCTGCTATTTTAAGGAAGAACAATACTGTTTTAATTCACAGAAATACCTGTATAGACAAATAGAATTAGATTAAGTGGCAAGTAATGTGACGATAGAATGTTTACAAATAAAACTTTACGTGATTTATTCCGAGAAAATTTTTGCTGCGGAAATTTAATTATAGATTCGAGTGTGCCTCGAGATAAAAAAGGTTGAAAAACACCGGTGTAGACCCCGAGCGAGCATTACTTCGAAATTATGGCGCTGTGGCAAACAGCACCAATAGCACGAAGCTTGATTTACGGTATTTTAGTCATAAATTACGAATGCTTTAGTCGAGGTGGGCGATCTAGTTCCGGTGTTGGACCGGAACTGTTCCGAGTGAGAAACAGTTGGACGGTTTTATATAGAATATAAAATGTCTGCCTCTATAGTCTGTTTTTTGGTCGACCTGCTCCAAATTATTCTTGTTCTACTCGGAATATGAGGAAAATATAGACTATCGCGAAACCCGGACTCCTTACCCCTACCCTAATTTCATCCCCCTCGTTAACTCCTAAACTCCACGAAATCAGGACATCCCCACTCTTCTCCGATTTGATATCCTTGACACTTCGCGATAAAAATAACCAAATTTGTAATGTGGTTTTCATTTTAACCAACGAGATAGAATAAGAGAGTGCCAATAGCAGTTTACTAGCGATGGGCACAATCGGATTAATACCGTTTGTAAACAAAGTTTCTTAATGATGATATATTTACGATTAAATGATTGAATATATTGTTTAAATTGATATACAGTTTATTATAAAACAGAGATGAAAGATTTTATTATAAAACTAGCTGCAAGGACCCGCTTCGCTGGGTTTTTATTTGTATGTAATAT
>NW_019386042.1:0-14827 GCF_000671375.1 Centruroides sculpturatus
TGTGTCAAATGCTAATTTATTTTTGATAAATAAACAATTTTATTACGCTCAAAATAAATGATTATATCCGGCATATCTTTCTTTAATTCTTGCATGTTATTAAACGATTGTTATTTAATTGATTTAAAGATTTATAAAATTGTTTAAATATATAACGTAATTCATCGTATGTTCATGAAATCTTATCGATTCTATAATAACAGTTTTTCTATTGAAACTTCATGATATATAATTATCATAAATCAGCATTTAAAATATAATAAAAAATAGAATATAGAATTTCTGTAAAATAATAGCAAGATGTCACAGTTTTTTGTACAAGAAAATGTTTTCACATATTACTTGTACAAGTATAGATATTTCTTGTACAGTTATGAAATGTCTCATTAGGAAGTACTGTACAACTATTCAAATACAATGCACAACAGTCAATGATTTTCTATGACTATACCTTTTACAGCGAAATTTTCGTCAGAATCTTTAGACAGGCACAAATAAATGATTTCATAAGTTTATATTAGTGTCAGTCAAACACCATGAAATATGAACGTCAATACATTCTTTTTGTTATTAAACAAAAAGAGAACAAAATCACTAGGCTACGACATGGTCGTATTCGCTCGCTATTTTTCTTATAATCTAAGCAACCAAATGCCACAACTTGCTTAGGAAAAGAATTCTCTACGCGATGCTGTAATGTAAAACAGCCAAAAATCTGGATAAGCTATAAGTTTTTTCAAGCATGGGCAAACGAAACTTTTTGTTGGGCAAGCGTGGTCAAACGAAAGGCACCAATTATTTTAAAAAACAGATTTAAATCGTAATTAACGTTAATTTGAATTTTAAAACAGCAAAAACATTATCATTTTTTTGTGATTTTAAAATCAACACACGAAAAATCAAATAAAAGCATTTATTAGACAACAAGATGTTTACAAACAGAAAGATTTTTTTTCGATTCACATCACATGATAAAATTCGACTGGATCTACGTTCTTAAATTCTTAAAGCTGATGCAGTCGAGAAAATATCTTTTTGAAGGTGTTTTGAATTAATTGAAATTGCTCTTCTTTAACTGGTTTATGTTTACTTTTAAAGAAATTATTTTGTAAATCAATTCCTTCGCAGTTTCACACGCTTATAAGCATAAAAATCCATTATCCGTAACCTAAAACGATAAATAATACTTAGCAACGTTTATTTGAATTTTTATTTTCGTGATAAAAAATTGCACGTACAATTTTTGAATATTTAGCAAACTTTGTCTTGAAAATTTCGGTAGACGCAAATTATTCCAGAGATATTGCTTCCACGCGTCTTTTCTTTACTGTATTACCGTTATTTGAGTTTATTAGACATTTAATGTACTGTATATAGATAAAGTTCCAGAATTGAAGATACCGAAGATTAAATTCTAGATGTTTTCATTTTGACGTAATTCAGAGCAAATTTTCGTTCGCAATTGACACAGATCGAAAGAAGACGTTGATTAGGAATGGGCACGAAAGAAGTGACACAATAAATAATGGACAGAACCAGGATGCGTCAAATTCGAAAATAAAAACAATTCGGGATTGAAGTTTAGTAAATAGACACAATCCGGTAGTCAAGTTCGAGTATATTTGAAATTAAGTAGTCAAAATTCTTTAAAGGTCAAAATTTAAAGAGTCAAAATCGGTAAAGGTCGAATACTGGGCAGTCAGAATCGATGTAAGTCAAATTTTGGAGAGTCAAAAGCTACAAAAACGCTAATATTCTAAACAAAAGAGCCCCCACCTTATATACGTTGCTCAGAAATGACAAAGAAAAAATTAATGAGAAACAACAACCAGGAGTGTACGCAATACCATACAAGAACGACCAATTGGGAATAGACAAAGAATATATAGGAGTCACAAATAGAAATTTTAAAACGTAAGGGTGAAAGAGCATAAGTACGTCGTAAGCAAAAAGCCGATACACAACAGCGTTATCAAAAATAGCTCAAACTGATGGATCCATAGTTAAATGGGAAGAGGCCACAATCATTGCAAATGTGCACTCGCCAACGCTTGCATCCACAACAAAGAAGCGTCAGATCTACAGATCTAGCTTAATGGAAAAATGTTTAAACTATAAAAATGGAACCATTTTACCGTCGGCATGGAAATATATAATCAGAAAGAACTCGTAAGATGATACATCCACCAGGATCAATAAAAACCTGAGTTGCTATTAAAAATCTTTTACATATTGTATTGTAGGGGATTATCATATTTTTTATTTTATTTTATGTTTCTTATTTATTGTATTAATTTCGTTATGCTTGTTTACTTGATTTGTTTTCAATGTACTGCATATGTTCTAATATAATTTAAATTCGAACGTGTTATTCGAAAAGCCATTGATTTGAACGTCTTTAACCTGACGATGGCCCATGAAATGGGTTGAAAACGTTTGTTTAGCTGAATAAATGTGCTTTCTCAGTATTAAGGTGTGTTGACTTTATAGATGTAAAGAATCTGAGTGTGAATAGGAGAGTAATAATGTGTTAAAATCACAATTAAATATATATATATATTTTTCAAATAATATCATATATATTATTTAAATAGTTATAAACAAAACAATAAAAAGTACTGCCGTTAAAAAAAATCCAGCGACGAGTTGCATAACTTTCCCGGAAAAAAAATAAAAGTGTGCCGCCATCTATTAGAAATTTTATTTAAAAGGTTTTTATGTTATTAAGTATTATAAAATGGCAAAATATTTCGAGGGTATAGTTGAGTTTTACGAAAAAAAATTAAAAGAAATTGTAAATGCTAATTATGAGTAAACTCTTCATCAATCTTGGTTGAAGTCATATTTTGACCAATTCGCCACACCTTCTGCCTGTTATACATAACAAAACCAGGGGAATAAATGGAAAATTTAATGCGTAATTAAGTTTTTAATGTTTCTGCATTAATTAACATTATGTAATAAAATTAATCTGGGTGTTTACATAAAAATATTAGCATAAGGAAATTAATGCTAATTATTTCATTATATGCTTATTTCTTTTCACAAACCCACATAAACATCAATAATTACAACATTAAAAACATTAGAAATTTGACTGTAAGCTTTTAGTTTAATATTAATATAACTACGAAAATTTACTTTAAAAATACAAAAAGATGTGATTATAATACATTTCTTTAAGTTTTAAATACTGCATATTATTTCATACACTAATAATTATGATTATTTTAAAAATTACTAATTTTTTAAAATTAAAACAGTTATGTAATATTGCATAAGAGTTATGAAATATTACTGTACTTATTTATTATGCATTATAAAGAATGTTATAATTTAATTATCTCATATTCGTGCCACACTAACATAAATGTCAAACAGAATAGAAATAGTCATATATCTTAAAGAAAATATTAAATATTTGAATTATTGCTACTATAACACGCTTTCAGGAATAATCCGAAATGATAATACACCTCGAAAAACCTCGTATAACCTCATATAAATAGTTTTCTAAAGCATATAATTGGTAGTTATTATATTTAGAAATAATCCTACTGTATAAAACAGACATTACGAAATATTAAAGAATTACAAAGTGATATTCGATACAGTTGACAGAACCTGCTCATTAAGCATGTGTGTCTTCCTATTATCTCTTATATAATCTCTTATTAATGTCATATATAACAAAGCGTGTTATATATGACGTCAGAAACATAAAGTAGTTTCTAATGGCGACTGAAAACTTTTCGTCTATAAAACTTTAAAAGTAGGCACACTCCCTTCAATTAAAATAGCAAAGATTTAATGTATCCAATTAACAAAACTTTTATAATTCTTCGTTAAACAAATTAATGAAAAGCTAACGTAAAATATTTAATATAACAGTTAAAATCGCGTGCAGAGAAGAACAGACTGTATGCATTAAAAATAAGTAGAATGGGCAATTACGTTTAATTACGTTTATGTAATAAGAAAAGTGATCGTCATTAATAATTTAAGGTAAGATTAGACATGAATTTAGAGCTTTTAGCTGATTTCTATTCTTAATAGAATCGTAAACAATTGATGCAAATATTCCATCGATCACTCGAAAGGAATGAACGTATCGATCGATACTGGAAACAATCGATATTTTCTAATACGTAACATCGTGTCCATAGAACACAAGCCACACTAAGAAGAGAAATTATCTTAATAATTTTATTTTTTTTAAATAATTCTGAGTACTAAATCGCTTAATAAGCTAGTATTAAATTTTCAAAATCAAATGAAAATGCCTTCTGATGATATTTTACCACAAATTTTATTTTCTCCAATTTTAATAATGTTGAAATTTACCGGTGCAAATGCGTTTAAAGACGTGGAGAAAAAAAGTCAATTTATTCATCTGTATACTTTGTTATTGAAATTATTTTTGTTCGTCAAGTTTATAACTTCTGTTATAATTATAATTACTGATGACGATGAGGTTGCTATGGATTTATGCGATTATTCGATAGTCCATAAAGAAAATACTAAAAGTATAAGATTTATAAACTTTGCCTTGATAACGTTTAATGTAAATTATATTTATTTTTGGAATTCTAAAAAATGTAGAAATCAATTTCAAAAAAGTTTAAGTGTTTGGAAAGAAGCCATAAACGAGCCGATATTCAGAAGAGTTTTTATTAAAAAACTGTTAAAAATTCAAGATAAATTCGTTATTTTATGCATCTTTGTAGTGGGAATTATAAGCATAATTCAACTCGTATCAAATTCATTAATAATTCTTGAAATTAGTAATAACAATTGGACAATTAAAGAAACAATTTGTTTGTTGCAGTGCACAATATGCTATATATACGTCATAATGAGTTGTTTTGTTCACATCATCTTTCTTATTCTCTTATGCGAATTTCAAAAAATGCAATACTTAATCATTGTTCGCATGATACGCGAAGAGAAATACAAATGCCGAATATATTTAATATGGCAAAGGTTACAAAACGTTAAAGACTGCTTGAAAATTTGCAATTTCGTTCAGAACGAATTTAGTTTATTAGGATTTACTATTGTTTTCTGTTTCGAATTTACCTTGGGGCGATTATTATTGACGAATGACAGCATAAGTGCAGAAATGAAAGTGTCGTCCGGACTTATTTTATTATTCGTAATCTTGGTGGCATTAACATATTTATATTATATATCGAGCATTGCATCTTACGTAAGTAAATTTTATATTATTCGGAGTGATAATTGCATAATTAAAATAATTATTGTAAAAATGTTATAATAATATGCAGTAATCTCTGTTCTTTTCGTGTTATTTTTTTTCATTAAACAGAATCAAACTATATACGTAGGAATTTATAATATGTATTTCACCAGCAAGAAAGTTGAAGAGTGCAACATGGTATGGAATTTATATATAAATTTATACATTAAATACCTTTTGCAATCGAAAATTTATAATTTTTTAATTATCTTTTTCAAAATATTTTCAGTTTTATAATATGATGTCACAGTGTATTGAATCGCAACTCGCTTTGACACTAGTTTCCTATTTTCCAATCACAAAATCAACTATTTTAAAGGTGAGATATTAACTTTAATTTTATAATGTATATTTTATATTTAAATGTAAAAGCGTATTCAATTTGAATTGATAAAATTTTAATATAATAATCATTTCGTATTAACAATTAAAAAATAAATTAAAATGTAACATATTAGTACATTGGTTACGATGGAGTTCAAAGGTGTTATTATGATGTCACTAGTGTATTACAGGGTCTTTACATATATACTAGTTTTGTCAGATAGAAATTGATTTGTTGAAATAATAAAAATGAATTTTCTCTAAGTATGAAGCGAGACTCATCTGTAAATCTGTGACTCTTGACTGCTGTAATACTAGATTTGGGTGAAATATTCACCTTAAGCTACATGTGTATGAGTTGTGTTTATTCATATAGCATATATATATATATACACATATATACAGGCTCTTTGAAGAAGAATCCTACCATTTTAAATTACTGTATTTATGTTTTAAACATACTGAGATATTGTAATGAATGTTTCATACTTGTTCGTTACAATACTTCAATATCTGCACCTCTTGTAGCACAATGTAGTCCAGCCGATAGTCAATTTTTCCCCAAAATTCCTCATAAATCAGTCATAATTCGAATTTGCGGCTTTTGCAAATTCCTAGGCAATGATGACACCCAGATAGTGTCTTTGACATAACTCTATAAAAAGAAATCTCAGTTCGGGGACCTGATTGTCTAGCAAATTGAAGAATTGTCATTGAGCCTATAGCATTCGATGCATGCCTGAAGAAGCAAACGATTCAAAACTTTGCTAATCTACCTCCCTATGAGGCCTCCATAGTTATTTAACATTCAAAATTTATTTAAAATAAAGTTTATATAAATATATTTATTCAATTTTCATTTCAGATTATAGGATTCTTCGTAACTCAAGTGATTGTTGTTGTGCAGATATACAAAAATTCTTTCGCGTGAGAAAATATTTTGAAGATAAACCATATACGTCTAAATATAATTTTAAGATTTCTCGTGAGTATAGTAAAGGAAATTAATTAAAAGAAATCAGTGAAAATAGTAATCGCTGTATGATCTTTGGAAATTCGAACTGCCTTACGAAATTAAAAAGTTTGAACTTCTGTAAGAAGATTATAGTTTTAAAATTACTTTATCACGCTAAAGCATAAACTGAACATTTTCATCGTTGTAATATTATTTTGGTTTTGTACAGTACATATTAACATAAGTTGGAATAACCTGAAAGACATACAAGGATTTAAAATTCAAAAATTGCGATTTATTCTCACACCTACATTTCCGCTAGTCAACTTAATGTCGACTGAAACAGCAAGATGTATTTCGTTGTAAAACAGTAAATTCTTATCAAAATATTTTATAGATAACACAAGAACTTGCTAAAAATGTTCATATAATATATTTAAAAATATTTTTCTTGAATGCATTTTCAAACACATGCATTCAGAAGCATTTATTTTCTTGAATGCTTTTGAATCACTAGAAATTGCTCTGTAACAGGTACAATTTGAATAAACAACAATAACTGTGTTAAATGCTAATTTATTTCTGAAAAATAAACAATTTTATTACGTTGAAAATAAATGATTATATCCGGCAAATATTTCTTTAATGTTTGCATCGTATTACACGATTGTTATTTAATTGATTTAAAGATTTATAAAATTGTTTAAATATATAACGTAATTTATCATATGTTCATGAAATTATCATGAAATATTATCGATTCTTTAATAAGTTTCTCTATTGAAATTTCATGATATATAATTATCATAAATTTAAACTATATCAGCATTTAAAATATAATAACAAATAAAATATAGAATTTTGGTATAATAATAACAAGGTGTCACAGACTGTATTCCATATTTCTTGTACAGTCATTAAATGTCTCATCAGGAAGTACAACTGTCCAATTACAATTCACACCAGTCAATGAACCTCTATGACTATAGCTTATAGAGCGAAATTTTTGTCGTAATCTTTACACATACACAAATAAACGGTTCTATAAGTTTATTTTCCAATTTCTTGGAATTCGTAATTCTCTTTAATGTGTTGTTTTTATTCTGATAAATCAAGTCTAAATTTATTATATGGGTTGATTTTCCGATTCGCATTTATGAAATAATAAAATATTTTAATTGTAAAGTTCATTACTTGAAAAGTAGAAAGCAGGAAGTATTACCTGTGATTCGGAAGTTTCGACTTTTATACAAAAGCAACGCAACAGTTTACAGAATATATTTCTGAAAAACTGTTTAAATTTTTTATCCTTTAGGTTTATTCACATGTAATGGCGAATCTTCTTTCTTTACGGAAAAACACTTATTAAAAGGAAAATCATCGACATTTTACAGTAAATTAAAATAATAATTTTAGATATTTTTAATGCACGTTTCAAATTAATATTATGTTTCTTGTCACACTATTGTTAATTAATTAACCGAGCAATATAATTAGTCTTATTAGGACTTATCATACACTATTGAAAACTTGCTCAGAATGACGAACATTATATATTTATTTGTAACTACGGTATGCATTCGGACAGAGAAGTCGTCCCTCTTCAGCCCTGACAATCAATAAATTACAAGTATGTAATCCATAATGGTAAATTCATATATCTTGCCAGCGCCGTAACTAGCTATTTATGCTCCCGGTGCGAGCTTCTGTAACTACGCCCCAAAACTATGACCCAAAACTTGGCCCAGGTCATTTCTGCGCTTCCCCCAGGGTCTGCGCCTTGTGCCTGGGCACCGCTGGCACCGCCATAGTTACGGCACTGTATCTTGCATCAACAATTCTTCTATTAACCGTTTTTGGATATCCAAAATTTAAGGAATTTTATTTTTTTTTTTCGCCCTTTAAACTATAGTTATGTAAACGTTAACCTCACACAGAATATTTTCCAAGCAGTCCACTACCTAAGCATACGTATTACAAATTGAAGGGTTATCTCCCCACATTTTATCTTAGAAATTATTATATCTTCATTTATCCAAATAAAATAAATGACGATTTGTCGTTTTGTTTGATTTCTTTATTAAAATAATATTTAATTGCCGTTATAACATAATTTTAGTGTCAGTCAAACACCATGAAATATGAACGTCAATACATTTTCTTTTCTTACCAAACAAAAAAAGAACAAAGTCGCTAGGCTACAGCATGGTCATATTCACTAGTTACCATCTCGATGTTTGCAGACAAAACCATTTTTATACATTTTTCTTATAATCTAAGCAAACAAATGCCACAACTTACTTAGAAGAATAATTTTCTACTGGACGCTGTAATGTAAAACGGCCAAAAATCTGGATAAGCTATAAGTTTTTTGAAGCATGGGCAAACGAAACTTTTTGTTGGGCAAGCGTGATCAAACGAAAGACACCAATTACTCTAAAAAACGCAGTTGGGAGTGCCATATTCACGGACCTGTACAGTACAATTAAGCCTTACTGTATCTATACAATGCGAACGAGGATGTGTTCTTTGTGCAATTGGGAGAAAGACCAGAAGGACACTGCTGTGATATATGAATGAATGGATATGATGCTACATTCTATATTTTACAATTTTCAAAAATTATATAATTAACGATTTTATGTGTTTAATTAATAATCAAACTTTGAATCAAATTTAATAATCGAATACTTAGGTCCTACAACTCCTGAACAATCGTAATTAACTCAGAAGAATTTCAAAGTCAGAGATTTATTTAAGGACTCCGAACTTATTTGACATTTCGAAAATACATTGGTTGATCGGTTAACGAACATAATCAGTTCTGAGCCCACGTTCGCTATTCGTAATTTTCGTTACCCAATTATCGAATTAACATGGATTTTTTCTTTTTTTTTTGGATAATTTGATTATTTTGTTCTGGAGAGCCCAAAAAGTAAATAAACAATTCTATACTTTCTTACTATTTTTATTTATATGTATTATCATTATCACGGTCTTACATTTTTATCAGTCATATATTTTTTCCCTTTGTGGGGAGTTAAAGAATCTGCCAATTTCATAAACGTATCTCGCTGAATTTCTTGGTGTTCTTCATTCAAGAGTTTTTCTGTCATCAGATCCGTTTCAGGTTTTATTATGGGCTTGCCAATGTCATCTTCATTCAACTTGAATTCGAATTCTCTAGTAGTTGTCACAAATTCATCCATAATTTCAACATCATCTCTGTCTCCCTGAATACAGGACGGACACAACTTTCGCCAAGCATAATTCAACTATCGTTGAGTGACATCTGACTGCGCCTTTTGAATAAGCCGGATAGCTTCCAAAACACCAAATTTATTATCCGAAACGTTTTTAATGGAAAGAATAGGTCTGTGACATGCAATTATTTCGTAAAGTTGTCTCTTGCAATTACAATGCTTTCAAAATTCAAGCACCGAGTCTTTATAAAATAAGATGTTTATCACAATGTAAGAAAATTAAATTCGAATATATGAACATGTATTTTCTCTATCATAATCCCTAATGTAGACCAATATGCTTTTACATTAATATATTAAATAAAATAAAAACATGGAATTATCTACGAATATAGCAATGGGAATGAATTTAAATAAAATCTTTAAAATCTTTTCTGTCGTGGAACAGTAGAGGTAGGTTTGCGGAACAAACCGATTAAAAACCATTGGAGTAGAGGAACAATGCCTCGCGAACGAGCACACGTGATAAGTGTTAAGCAACATGGAGTTAGTTTCCACGTGCAACCTTCTGACGTTACAAGTATGATATCATCATACTGGAGACGTAACGATTGCCACGATCAATTTTCGATTGGTGCAAGAAATTACAAGTTCCTTAATTTATATTTATTCATGTAGAAATTGTATACAGGATGTCAAATTAACTTGAACGAGTGCGAGAAGCAAAGGCAAATGGCAAAGAGAAGGACAAAACCAGCAGAAATAGGAGGGTCGGGCCTCCTTATCATCGAGAGGAAAAGCAAAGGGAGTGGGAGTTGGTACAAGGAGGCTGGATTCGATCACAGGTTTGAATTGCAACGAATTGTTTTTCATGAATAGTATACATTGGAAACAAATAATGCTTGTCAATATGCTGAAGGAGTGAAGTCTCCTAGTAAACTATAATGTCTAAAACAATATAAAAGAAGATTAAATAGAAATCAGATAATAAAATTGATTTTCATAAATAATTTTACAGTGAACAAAACGAAAAACTTTGACTAAACAGCTACCCCATAAACCTTGCATCTCCTTTTTCTCACGCTAGAAATGTAGAGTAAACTCACATAATACCTGCGCTTAAATCTTATCACTGCCGTTTCTCAAAATCTATGGCATTTAGAGATACCCCTGAAGGCAAAAGTATAGACAATACTCAGTAATATTGTTTAAAAGCAAAATTGGTTCCGTGAGATGACTTTTCAAAAAATTATTTAAAAACTATGTTTTTTTCATCACTTTTATTCAAATTTTCACTTGTTTCATAAGAGTTTACATGTGACGACAAAACTTTGTTTGTTCCTAAAACAATTGCATTCTTAATAGTTAAAATGAAATTTAAATTCAATTTTATAAAATAAATATTGCTGGCGTGTTTTATCTTTAATTTAGTGAAATTAAAACAGAAGTAGATATGATAATTCTCAAGTCTTTTGTAACAAAAAAATTCATTGTATCATAGAAGATGAGTCAAGTATTTGCTCCCTTTAAAAAGTATCTAGTTTATTTGAAACTGTAAATTTCGTATTTATATTGCTATGTTTTATTCAATAAAAAATATTGTTGTTAGAAAAAACAGTTCTTAATAAAAGAATTTTCTATTGTTAACATTAAAAGTAGTTTAAAAGTAACATGGTCATTGGTTTCCAATTATATATTTTTAACAATATAATTAAACGTTAAGGCCTAAATTAATCAAGTATATGAAAACTTATTTAATTGTGAGTATTAAAACATTCTTTCCTTGTTAATAACATGAAATAGATCATTGTATTATTTGTTTTGTTATCTTTCGAAAATATTTTTTCGAAGATAAATGTATTTTTCAGTTATAAAAACTAAAAATCTATAACAAAATTGTATATAATTTAGTTAAAATCTATTCTCAATTCTAATTTTTAATAAAAAAGCCTTCACGATTATAGCGAATGTATTTATGTGTTTACTGTATTCGACATAGAAATTGTATTTTTTACGACCTTCCTTTGTAGGCTACTGTCATTTCCTTCCATTGTTCGCACCATCAGCAGTTCATAAAAATCACAAAACTCACGGAGACGACCTTTATAGACTACTGCCTCTGTAGTAAAAATGCAAACTTTGATAAAAGCGTCGTCTGATGTTAAAAGCTTGAAAAAAAATAACGTGGGGTAGAGAACAATTATTAAAATTTATTTTGAATAAGAAACTAGAAAATTCTTTAACTTTTATTTACATTCGTACGAGTTTTATGGTCAACACCAATTTTAAAAATCGACTTGTTAAGATAAAGGACATCTGATTTACGTAAATCTGACGTCATTCTGTAAAATCAGACAGATGACATCAAATTGATGTGTAAAATTCCAAACAAATCAACACATAATTATTTAAAATATATTTTTATTAGAAAGCTTAAAATTATAAGGTCAGAAATGTTATAAAATTTAATCGTCCATATGAACTAGGCCGCCATCTTTTCTTCTCTCTTTCTCAAAACCACTAGTGCCCTGTCTGTTTTCATTCCCTGGCAGAATTTTTCTAAAAATTTCTAACGAATATAAAACAGGCTATAAAACAAAAAACTGCCTACTGATAAACTTGTAATAAGTGGAAATGTTTGCAAGGATGGTAAACATAAAGAGAAAATGTGCCAACAATCATACTACTATAGAAGTAAGTATAAAACATTAAAGAAAAAAAATACAAGGAGTCCTTAGTTGCACTATAAATGGATGTAAGAAGAAATGTGAAGTAGATTATTGGAAAACTGTGAAACAGTTTAGCAAATTGTGTTGGATGGAAACTTAGCTGGGTGAAATGGATATTAGGCAACCATGTGTAGAAACCCATTAATATCTGCAAGAGTATAACGCTTCACAAATACAACTAATAAATAGTTTTAATATTACAATTTATAAATACAAAAGTTTACTTAATTCTATACAGTTCTGTGTTTTTACGTCGTTCATATTCTCTATTTCTTACTCAGTAGTAGTCATATTTCTGTCTTCAAAACTCAGTAAAATTTGAAAATTCTGATATATTATCCGAAAAAAATTCGTTACACGTTTTCATGTTCTGATAAGTATTTCCTTTTAGTTTCAAGAACGAAGAAAATACGGAATGCAACGACTTTGCTAGCTACAAAAAGATAAATTATATAAAATTTAAAGACTCTTATTAGTATACTACCGCGATTTCTTTAACAGAAATTTAACACCTAATTTAATTTACTTAAAAACTTACTTTAAAGAGAAATCTCTTGGTGAGAAAATAGCATCCTCCGAAGGAAAGACCCAATGCCACTTTTCCAAATCGTTTCATGAAAGCTACAATCTAGATTAGACACAATTATATATTGAATTTAAATCTATAAATAAAGTAACTGACTTATTTGAAACATATTAAAACACCGTGTTAACGCTTTACCTTCAACTTGAATTCCAGATTCAGATGGCAACCAGCAAATTGTCTTATATCTTGAAAAGTGTTTTCCATCTGCATGTGTATATTAAATTTGATTAGATTTGCTATATAACATTACTTTCAGCGTACACGATGACATTCATAAATATGAAATTACTTACCTTAAATGCCAGACAAGATAAAAGGAACCCATATGCGAGATTAACGAAAGAAAATGTTATTGTCAGTCCAAAGATAATATTTTGAAAGGATATACTCAACTTTACATAAAGATAAATATAATAACATATACTTGTTCCTAAAGTGAGACATAAGTAAATAACAACGAACAAGTAATTGATTTTGTTGTTTAATTGTGAAACAAAATTCCACAATTGTTCGTGATTGTTCATGAATTTTTGCAGTTCCAGTTTCAAGTTCGTATCCCTTCCTCTTATTACAGATAATTCATTGAATAGTTGTTGAAATTCTAGTAACGCCACAAATAAAAAACCTCCTACAGACGTCAGAATACACGCGATTACTCCAATGAAATAAAGTAACCACGTTCCTAAGTGCAAACTACAAAATAAAGCTTCTGTCTTTGAATATCTTTGTTTGTAGTATAAAGGATATAATAAAAAATAATTTATCATCATCATCCAACTGTTCACCATTGTTACGAATACAAACACAAGTAAATTTAAATCGTTTATTATATCGGGTACTTTTTCGTTACGAAAAATTACGTTTCTTAATTTCAAGTTTAAAGAAATTTTGTTCTTTTTTAGAAAAGTAATCATCGAAGCCGCGAAGTAAGTCAAATTCACAGATAAAATTTTAAACACGATTGTTGAATCTCCTTCAATTGTATAACCTCCAATGCAAGGTGCGAATTCACTCAATTCTGGAATCGTGTGCCATAAGTTTAAAATGAAAACGCCCCAGCTAAAAACTTCGATTATACGAAAATAAATCGAAATTACTATTGCTTTTGTAGGTGAAAATGATTCAAAACATTGGCAATTACACGGGATGTGCGGTTCTAATGCAAGAATTAAACGTACAGTACATTGTTTAATGGCCTCATCAGACAAGACAGACAAATCCCGTCTTCTTCTGTGTTCGAAGACATTTCGAGAAATAATCAGACCGTGGTGAAATTTAGTGATTAGATATTTGAAATCAATAATTTCTTAATTATTTTATGCATTTTAATTTGGTTTGAAATGCGTTATAGAAAATTGGATTACTCTATGTTTGAGTTTACGATGTTTACATGAATTAATCCTTCATTAGCATACATAATTAAGAAACGAGTAATTAAATTAAATTTATTTCAGTTTGTCTTTTGTTTTTTTCTTCAGAAATTTCATAATGTGTATTATCGAGAATATTGATTAATTAATATTTATATTCTTGCTTGAACGAATATTTCTTAAACTAATTTAAATAAATAAATAAAAACTGATATGAAGTGTATTTGAGGAAAAATTTATTTTTTATTTTCTTTTAGTGATATTCAATTAGTTGTGAAAAATATTCTAAACATAAAGTGTAAAGTAAAATAAATAAGAAATTGAAAATAACACAACACAGGGTAGTGAGAATTGTGAGAACTCACGGTGTTCAGATAGGGTCTTGTACAGTTCCTTGAGG
>NW_019386042.1:18624-25830 GCF_000671375.1 Centruroides sculpturatus
AACGAAAATGAAAATTTGCTTGATAATTCAACTACGCTTGTTGGAGAACAATAAAAACACTACACTCAACAAGCCACCAATAAAACTCAACTGCCTAACCTATAACCAAAGTCTCCTTTTAATTTGTTTTTTAAAAAAAGCGCTTGACAAACTTGCCCCGCATGCCGAAGTTGCCCCGATCTCCCCTAAGGAAAAGCTTTATAATTCTTATATTTTTTATATTTGATATTAAATCTGTTTTTATAATACTGTTTGTGCCACATTTTTAATTTGTAACTGGGGTAATTATTTAAAATAAACTTATTCTCTAATTCTTTTAATTCAATTTTACGATTTACGAGTTTCGGAAACAAGAAAAAGTCACAAGGAGCCAGGTTAGGTGAGTAGGAGGGGTGGGAAGAACAATGATCGAGTGTTTGGCCAAAAACTCACAAGTTCTGTGGGATGAATGGGCTGGAGTATTGTCATGAAGGAGAAACCAGTCGCCACTCTTCCACATTTCTGGTCTTTTGCGACAGATGGCGACCCTCAGACGTTTCAGAACTTCAATATAGTAAGTCTGGTTCACTGTGAAAGCCTTGGGGAGGTACTCGTGGTGAACAACACCCTTAGAAAACTGTCAACTCACCTTGACATTGGATCGAACTTGGCGAGCTTTTTGGGATTGAGGGACCACTTGAAACATGCCATAAGTTTCATAGCAACATCACCATAAGCCATGTTGAACATAGCAAATGTTTCAGTTGCAGATTTTCCAAGTTTAACACAAAATTTCACAGCAAGTCGTTGCTCCATCAGGTCATTCATTCTGAAATCCGACAAACGAAAAAATCGCACTTCACTAAAAACAGCGTAGCTAATCAACAAATAAATATATCTGTAATCGGGAAACGGCTTTATCACCAGACGATCTGTACAAACCTAGCGACACCAAGCAGATTTCTCTGAAACCAACTGGAGCCGGCAGTCTAGACGGCGGTTGATACACCTCTTTAGTTCAGTACACTTCGTTGATGCTCTCGCGAACTCTCGACGACCCCTTGTTCTTGAGTCACTCCTTTTTTATATCTCTAAGCCATATTATCGTTTTTCACCAATAAAAAATTTGTGTTCTTAGTTTCCAGTGATACATTCGATGGGTCCCCTGGGAAAGGAAACGACTCCGAGGAGATGCGATCATCCTCCGTTAATAAAATTGGAAAACTTTTTTCTTTAAAACATTTTTATTTAGAAAGACGAAAAAAGAAATTTCTCTCTAAATTTTCGTCAAGTCCGACTCTCACACTATAGCTAATAATTTAAAGAGATATTTTATTAAAGATAATTAATTAAAAATAACCAATTATATAGATTAATAGCCACGAATCAAATGGGACACTGATTATATACATTATTTATAAGTATTATACACAATATTCATAAGATACATATAGTTTCACCGATGATCGTTGATGTTTGTATTATTTAATATTTTAAGTACACCTGTTTTTTACTCCTTATCAACGTACATTTTTGTGTCGAGACAATCATGGTTGTGTACAAGTAGTTTTATAACAGAAAATTTTTTGTAACTCAAACGTCTTTAAATGGAAGAAAATGAAACATTCGACAGGTTTTATGAGATAACAAAGGGATTGAACGTCATTTAACACCAACTTGAATTTCTTAAGACGAATTCTTGACCTTGTCAATTACTGATATTTCCGTAACTGCTTTATGGAAAACATTGAAATTTTTCTCACTATCGAAGAAAATTTCTTTAAAAAAATCTATCAAAAAATCATTTCTTTAAAAAAATCTATCAAAAAATCATTACCGATCAGAAGTTTGTAGCTTTAATTAACCGCTAATATTTGATTAATTACGATCTATACTTAATTAAATGTAAAGAAAAATTGGTTATAAATATGAAAAATCCGAAATATTGTGTAAGTCTTTGTAACTTCTTCGTGTAAAGTTCATATTGAAATGCGTTTTGTGTAAACAACATGTCGTGTAAATACACAATGCAATGAATCTAACATCCAATTAAACAATCCCTAATTTAATTGCTTAATATGAGAAAGTGGAATTGCTTAATAGGAGAAATCCATTATTCTTATATTTACCTGAGAGGGAGTCTGAGAACCTTTATCTTTGCTTCATTTTTTTTTTCAGAGAAATACATATATTCAAATGAGGCGAGTTACCTCAATGGGCTACAACCCCTAGATGGAAATTAGCATGTTGAACTATGACTAAAAGCAAGGATGGAAGGTGAATTCCAGCTGTTATAAGAAATCAGTGGACCAATCGAAATACATTGTGAAGACTTTTTAAATTCATATTTATGTAATATATAAAATATTTTAGTATTTCAGCTTCTTCGGCGAACCGTTAATAAAGGGGCATGTTGGGTGCGCTCAAAGCATATTACTTCAGCAATTGTTAACAAGGTAATTCCTATTATATTATTTTCGTGTTCTAGAAAATGTTAATAAGTAAAAACTTTCTGTAGTTATTGATACTGATAGAGAATAAATATTTTTTTTCGGAGTACTTCTTTTTGGCATAAGCTTCGCACAATAGTCCATTGTGGTTAAACGTATTTAAGCACAATAGACTATTGTCCGAAACTTATGCAAAAAAGTAACCTATCTTCTAGAGTATTAATTTCCAAAACTCTTAATGATATCGGGAATTGGATCTAAGCATACTTCACAGCAATTGTAAAAGCCTTACTGTCCTTTTAAATTCTAATATTATTTTGTTAATTGTCTACTTGGACATTATTTATTATTAGGACTTAATACTGGTGTTTTAAGATTGACACAGCAATGAGAGTTAGTTCAGGAAAGAGCAAAATTTCTTTATTATATCACCTGTAGTAATAGTTTCTGTACAAATATTACACGTGTTTAGGGCTAGCATGCCCTCATCAGCAGTACTACTACCACACACTAAAAAGTAACAATAATAAAACAAAATAAGTAATTGTAAAAGTTAAAATTTTTTACATAGCCATANATCATCATCCAACTGTTCACCATTGTTACGAATACAAACACAAGTAAATTTAAATCGTTTATTATATCGGGTACTTTTTCGTTACGAAAAATTACGTTTCTTAATTTCAAGTTTAAAGAAATTTTGTTCTTTTTTAGAAAAGTAACCGTCGAAGCCGCGAAGAAAGTCAAATTCACAGACAAAATTTTAAGTATGATTGTTGAATCTCCTACAAATGTATAACCTCCAATGCAAGGTGCGAATTCACTCAATTCTGGAATCGTGTGCCATAACATTAAAATGAAAACTTACCACATGAAAATTTCGGTTATACGAAAATAAATAGAAATTATTATTGCTTTTGTAGGTGAAAATGATTCAAAACATTGGCAATTACACGGGATGTGCGGTTCTAATGCAAGAATCAAACGTACATTGTTTAATGGCCTCATCAGACAAGACAGACAAATCCCGTCTTCTTCTGTGTTCGAAGACATTTCGAGAAATAATCAGACCGTGGTGAAATTTAGTGATTAGATATTTGAAATCAATAATTTCATAATTATATTATGCATTTTAATTTGGTGGAAATGAGTTATAGAAAATTGGATTACTCTACGTTTGAGTTTACGATGTTTACATAAATTAATCCTTCATTAGCATACATAATTAATTGAGAAACGAGTAATTAAATTAAATTTATTTCAGTTTGTCTTCTGTTTTTTTCTTCAGAAATTTCATAATGTTCATAATCGAGAATATTGAATAATTAATATTTATATTCTTGCTTGAACGAATATTTCTTAAACTAATTTAAATAAATAAATAAAAACTGATATGAAGTGTATTTGAGGAAAAATTTAATTTTTTCCGTTTAGTGATATTCAATTTATTGTGAAAAATATTCTAAACATAAAGTGTAAAGTAAAATAAATAAGAAATTGAAAATAACACAACACAGGGTAGTGAGAATTGTTAGAACTCACTGTGTTCAGATAGGGTCTTGTCCCATACTTCTAACACCTCATGTTAAACCCTAAGTCTGAGATGGATATAATTTCGAGAAGACAGAGAGATCTTAAAATCTTCTGTTTACATCAAGATTCCTGACACCAGTTAGGATAGACAGTAAACGTCCTAACTCGCATCAAAATGTCTAGTAATAATGGTTGAGTCTGTCAATAGAGTGACCGGCATGTAAATGAATTGAAGTCGAACTTAGATTAATTAACAAAAGAAAAATTTAATAAATATTAAGATTATTATACAAACGTTTGTACAAATACAGTATGACGTCTAATTATTTAAATTTCATAACTGGTAGCAAAAAAGAGAGAGAGTTTACTATAAAGTAATTTTTTATATAATACCTTTATATGTCTGTTGAGTTTCTTCGTAATGCGATCTTCATCTTTTTTCGTCTAATCGTTAGAGGACTTGATTTGCACAGAAAAGGACTGGGGGAAACTATCTCCTAAAGGTTTAAGAGAAACTTTATGAGGTTGACTTTACGAGAGAGACCTTTTGGCCAGCAAGAGAGAATCTAGAAATTTCTCTTATTTTATCCACGAATCTCATCCAATTGGGAATCAGAAGGTTACACCAGATGATAAGATCGAAGGGGTAAGTCTCACCTACACGTTGTGTCAACAACATGTGAGATTAGATTATTTCCCGTTATGAAGCCTGTTATCTTGGTAAAACAGAATGAAATTCTTACTTTTGTGTTTTCCGAATTTAAAAGTAAAAGAGAATTTTAGAGTTTTTTTCCAAATAAAGAAGTTTCAGATCATTAATTAATTAAAGTAATATCCAAATAAATCTTCCCAATTAAAAAAGGTTTTCGCATTACATTTCCAGGTTCTCACAGAATTAAACTGATGGTACTGAGATACGAATGGAGCAGGCTATATTGAACCGAACCGAATAGAATGAAACTCGGTTCACATGCTATTCACATCATGGAATAGAGATTTACAAAGAAAAAAATTACTTTAAATTTTCACTACCAAAAAAAATGTGGCGTGCAAGGATGACAAATGTAAGACAAATGGTCAAAATTTTTTAAGAAGAATAAAATTGCATTTTACACATTTACTGAATGTGCTCAGTGTTGGTACTTTCTGTTTCGACCACATGTTGCAAACGTAGAACCGAATTATCAACTACTGCGCGTATAATTTCAGGTGAAATCTGAAGATATTATGCAGGCCATCAGCTCCGACATGGAGTGCACATGCTCCTGTTAAACAAGATTAACCCCACAGCCAGAAACATACGTTTTCTTCTGAACTGCACTACGTTTACCCTGGCAATAAAAATTTTAACTAATTTCTTTTTAAATTTAATTTTCTTCTTGTGATTTGCATTGCCTGTGTACCGAGTTTCATTCGATTCATTTCAGTACAGCTTGTTTCACGTGTATATGAGTATTGTTCGTTTAATTCTAACCATTTCGTCCATTTCGTATTATAGAAATTATTATTTTAAATAATGTATAATGGTTTCGGCAATTACAATTTTATAATGACTTTAACCCATATATATGAGGGGATTGTGTGGAGGAAAAGTAACGAAACAGCTCATAGATCTTTATTCTTGTAAATTGGAACTTGTGTTTTATCTACATTCACATCCATCACTGCATAAGTGGAATAAACTACTGAACACTGGCAGTTTGTCCCGGGTTCGCGCTTGGCCAACGGCCAGAACACGGGGTTTTCCAGGTTTCTTTATGTTTGTAACATTTGAATAGGGGCTAGTTTACCATAAAAGTCATTCCGAAAAACATTATTTTTGGCAGATGTCCCAAGTGTCCCCGTAACCAAATAAACCATTCTACAGTCACGCTTTCAAATCAAAATGTAATGACGTTATAATTGCAAATACTAATTACATAAATTCATTATCCCTTGTAGAGTATTTATTACTGGAACATATGAAGGACCATTAATTAATTACAGGAAATATTAAACATTTTCTTCATTAATTTATTAATAGGTTAAACATGACACTTCAAACATAAATAATTACCGTATACCAATATACATCATATTTGATTCTTTTAATTAATTTTCCAAAAACGAAATATACACTAAAAATGTGGACAATTTTTGATGATTTACTCCGGAAATCATGGTCATTACTATTAAGTTAGAAGAATATATTGAAATTTCGTTGTACTTTTCTGTGTTTATGTAAATATTTTCAAAAGTTTTATTTAATTACATTAATTACAGTAGACTTTCTCATACTCGAACTAATGTAAGCGAGAGTAATGCGGGTATGAAAAAACTCTTAATAAGAAAGAGTGAAGAAATTTAAATAAGACTGTGACATATATGCTCACTTTATGTATAAAAATGTTTAATTTGAGTTGGACACTTACTTTCGACAATTACAATTACAGTTAATATTGAAAATATTGTGTTAAATATGTTTAATTTACGTTTTAATTACATTTTATTTTCAGCGACAAAATAGCTGTCTCTTGTGTCATTTCTGTAAAACATTAAATTTTGTTCCTTTTAATTTCTAGCTGTTATATCATAGCCAGATTGTTAATTTAGTCTTTTTACAAAGCGTCTAGCCACCTGTTTAAACGGCGCTGTTTATAACGAAGGTAAATAAGTTTCAGTCACTTTACAATAAGACTAAACCAAATCCCGCCAGATTGAACGGCATGTTAAGTTCTACAATACGAATGGACAAACGATTAGTTGCTTAACGATAATGCGACTTATCTTATTTACTTTCGATTCATACCACTTGAGGAGCAAAGTGCCATTCATCAATATGGTATCCTCTAGTGTGTCCGTTTCGTCAATAACATTGGATATTACAACAAATAATGAAAGCGTGTATACTGTGACTGAATATAGCGGGTTTATAGATACTTTTAAAAAATAATTAACCTTTCAACAGTGGGTTAGTCAGATATGGCACTATCAAAGTGGGTGACTCGTGAAGTGAGGTAATCATTGTAAATAAAAGAAAATTTCAGTATATCTTTTATTTAAAACTAGCTGCAAGGTCCCGCTTCGCTGGGTTTTATTTGTATGTAATATAGGTTATAAAAAGACTGTTTTTCTAAGTAATCTAGAATCTAGCTGCAAGGACCCGCTTCGCTGGGCAAAAAGTAACGATAGTGAATATTAAGATAATTACATTATAGCCAATCTTACCTGTTTTCACAGAATGCAAGAATTAGGTCCCCCGTTT
>NW_019386042.1:28844-37077 GCF_000671375.1 Centruroides sculpturatus
AACGAAAATGAAAATTTGCTTGATAATTCAACTACGCTTGTTGGAGAACAATAAAAACACTACACTCAACAAGCCACCAATAAAACTCAACTGCCTAACCTATAACCAAAGTCTCCTTTTAATTTGTTTTTTAAAAAAAGCGCTTGACAAACTTGCCCCGCATGCCGAAGTTGCCCCGATCTCCCCTAAGGAAAAGCTTTATAATTCTTATATTTTTTATATTTGATATTAAATCTGTTTTTATAATACTGTTTGTGCCACATTTTTAATTTGTAACTGGGGTAATTATTTAAAATAAACTTATTCTCTAATTCTTTTAATTCAATTTTACGATTTACGAGTTTCGGAAACAAGAAAAAGTCACAAGGAGCCAGGTTAGGTGAGTAGGAGGGGTGGGAAGAACAATGATCGAGTGTTTGGCCAAAAACTCACAAGTTCTGTGGGATGAATGGGCTGGAGTATTGTCATGAAGGAGAAACCAGTCGCCACTCTTCCACATTTCTGGTCTTTTGCGACAGATGGCGACCCTCAGACGTTTCAGAACTTCAATATAGTAAGTCTGGTTCACTGTGAAAGCCTTGGGGAGGTACTCGTGGTGAACAACACCCTTAGAAAACTGTCAACTCACCTTGACATTGGATCGAACTTGGCGAGCTTTTTGGGATTGAGGGACCACTTGAAACATGCCATAAGTTTCATAGCAACATCACCATAAGCCATGTTGAACATAGCAAATGTTTCAGTTGCAGATTTTCCAAGTTTAACACAAAATTTCACAGCAAGTCGTTGCTCCATCAGGTCATTCATTCTGAAATCCGACAAACGAAAAAATCGCACTTCACTAAAAACAGCGTAGCTAATCAACAAATAAATATATCTGTAATCGGGAAACGGCTTTATCACCAGACGATCTGTACAAACCTAGCGACACCAAGCAGATTTCTCTGAAACCAACTGGAGC
This sequence comes from Centruroides sculpturatus, assembly GCF_000671375.1. Taxonomy (NCBI): domain Eukaryota; kingdom Metazoa; phylum Arthropoda; class Arachnida; order Scorpiones; family Buthidae; genus Centruroides; species Centruroides sculpturatus. The sequence continues at coordinate 29,806 of NW_019386042.1, forward strand.
CGGCAGTCTAGACGGCGGTTGATACACCTCTTTAGTTCAGTACACTTCGTTGATGCTCTCGCGAACTCTCGACGACCCCTTGTTCTTGAGTCACTCCTTTTTTATATCTCTAAGCCATATTATCGTTTTTCACCAATAAAAAATTTGTGTTCTTAGTTTCCAGTGATACATTCGATGGGTCCCCTGGGAAAGGAAACGACTCCGAGGAGATGCGATCATCCTCCGTTAATAAAATTGGAAAACTTTTTTCTTTAAAACATTTTTATTTAGAAAGACGAAAAAAGAAATTTCTCTCTAAATTTTCGTCAAGTCCGACTCTCACACTATAGCTAATAATTTAAAGAGATATTTTATTAAAGATAATTAATTAAAAATAACCAATTATATAGATTAATAGCCACGAATCAAATGGGACACTGATTATATACATTATTTATAAGTATTATACACAATATTCATAAGATACATATAGTTTCACCGATGATCGTTGATGTTTGTATTATTTAATATTTTAAGTACACCTGTTTTTTACTCCTTATCAACGTACATTTTTGTGTCGAGACAATCATGGTTGTGTACAAGTAGTTTTATAACAGAAAATTTTTTGTAACTCAAACGTCTTTAAATGGAAGAAAATGAAACATTCGACAGGTTTTATGAGATAACAAAGGGATTGAACGTCATTTAACACCAACTTGAATTTCTTAAGACGAATTCTTGACCTTGTCAATTACTGATATTTCCGTAACTGCTTTATGGAAAACATTGAAATTTTTCTCACTATCGAAGAAAATTTCTTTAAAAAAATCTATCAAAAAATCATTTCTTTAAAAAAATCTATCAAAAAATCATTACCGATCAGAAGTTTGTAGCTTTAATTAACCGCTAATATTTGATTAATTACGATCTATACTTAATTAAATGTAAAGAAAAATTGGTTATAAATATGAAAAATCCGAAATATTGTGTAAGTCTTTGTAACTTCTTCGTGTAAAGTTCATATTGAAATGCGTTTTGTGTAAACAACATGTCGTGTAAATACACAATGCAATGAATCTAACATCCAATTAAACAATCCCTAATTTAATTGCTTAATATGAGAAAGTGGAATTGCTTAATAGGAGAAATCCATTATTCTTATATTTACCTGAGAGGGAGTCTGAGAACCTTTATCTTTGCTTCATTTTTTTTTTCAGAGAAATACATATATTCAAATGAGGCGAGTTACCTCAATGGGCTACAACCCCTAGATGGAAATTAGCATGTTGAACTATGACTAAAAGCAAGGATGGAAGGTGAATTCCAGCTGTTATAAGAAATCAGTGGACCAATCGAAATACATTGTGAAGACTTTTTAAATTCATATTTATGTAATATATAAAATATTTTAGTATTTCAGCTTCTTCGGCGAACCGTTAATAAAGGGGCATGTTGGGTGCGCTCAAAGCATATTACTTCAGCAATTGTTAACAAGGTAATTCCTATTATATTATTTTCGTGTTCTAGAAAATGTTAATAAGTAAAAACTTTCTGTAGTTATTGATACTGATAGAGAATAAATATTTTTTTTCGGAGTACTTCTTTTTGGCATAAGCTTCGCACAATAGTCCATTGTGGTTAAACGTATTTAAGCACAATAGACTATTGTCCGAAACTTATGCAAAAAAGTAACCTATCTTCTAGAGTATTAATTTCCAAAACTCTTAATGATATCGGGAATTGGATCTAAGCATACTTCACAGCAATTGTAAAAGCCTTACTGTCCTTTTAAATTCTAATATTATTTTGTTAATTGTCTACTTGGACATTATTTATTATTAGGACTTAATACTGGTGTTTTAAGATTGACACAGCAATGAGAGTTAGTTCAGGAAAGAGCAAAATTTCTTTATTATATCACCTGTAGTAATAGTTTCTGTACACATATTACACGTGTTTCGGGCTAGCATGCCCTCATCAGCAGTACTACTACCACACACTAAAAAGTAACAATAATAAAACAAAATAAGTAATTGTAAAAGTTAAAATTTTTTACATAGCCATAAGAATAATGTTAAAAACTTACTATAAATACATATTCCAAATACATTTATACTCGGGTTTAAAATATGTATTTACAGTAAGTTTTTAACATTATTCTTATGGCTATGTAAAAAATTTTAACTTATACAATCACTTATTTTGTTTTATTATTGTTACTTTTTAGTGTGTGGTAGCAGTACTGCTGATGAGGGGCATGCTAGCCCGAAACACGTGTAATATGTGTACAGAAACTATTACTACAGGTGATATAATAAAGAAATTTTGCTCTTTCCTGAACTAACTCTCATTGCTGTGTCAATCTTAAAACACCAGTATTAAGTCCTAATAATAAATAATGTCCAAGTAGACAATTAACAAAATAATACTTCACAGCAATTCGATACAATAACTATTTTATCCTTGATTTTTTTACAGAAATGAAACTCATCATATAAATTTTAGATTTCTGTGCTAGCAACTTCATCAGTCAGCAGTAATTTTCAAGAACAGAGATCTACAGTTGGTATAACATTTGGAGCAAAATCTTTAGATAATATGCTGAACCCTTGCAAACACTGTAAGAAAGGTTTTTCTAGAGAAAATTTAATTTATAGAAAATTAAAAATTATTAGTTTGCAGATGATATCTATCGCCAATTAGCAAAAACCTCAACAGAAAAGTACACTACAACTATAACCAAATAATAACAAAATATAAAAATAGATGATTTATTTAGAAATACTGTGTATACGGAAATGTATGATGATTTTTAATCATATTTTTAATTTATTTAAAATATGTGCTGTTCATCTCGAATTAGTAGTGGCTTGTTCTACCTTTCATGTTAGTACCATAGTCGTGCCTGTCGTGTATCTATTTTAATTCAGAAAATTTTAATTTCAAATAAACCGGAGGGACATAGCGTTTCCAAATATGTTTTCCCTTTTCTTTCATCTCATGAATATCTTGAAATTAAAGAGAAACAAGCATATGGACAGACAGCTCACAGTGGGAAAATTTATATGTAGAATTTTGGGAAATTGCACTCCAATAAATGAATTTATTGATAAGAGGAACTGCCAAAACAAAACTGAACGTCAAAACAATAACATTGCTTCATGGAAAAGTTTTAAGTTATGTTATCTTATACTATACAAGCAGATAAGCCCGGCGTTGCTCGGGCAAAAAGTAACGATAGCGAAGATTAAAATTATTACATTACAGTCAATCTTACCCGTTTTCACAGAATATAAGAATTATGTCTTCCTGTTTCCAGACTAATTAAAAAATTTTAAGATGGATTTAAAAAATATGTTCGATTTTCTGCAAAAACGCAAAAAATCGCATCTGAGCCTGTAAATCTTGCTCGCCACTTTCTCTTAACACTTCCATTGTTACTCAGCACTTCCATTGGCAATACTTCCATTGTTAAGGAATACACTTCTTTCATCCCACGTGGTACGCGACTAAATGCTGTAGCCTACTAAAACTCAGTCAATAACGCAAAAAAACGCATCTAAAATAGTACAATAGAAGGCGAGTTCTTCAGGGTAGGACTTAATCCTCCCTCTCCCCTTGGGGGAAATTTCGAAAAATCTCTTCTTAGTGTGCGTTCTCGTGACGTACTCTAACTGTCTGCCAAATTTCAACTTTCAACTCCTAATCGTTTAGGCTCTGCGCTTATTAATAATAATAACAATACTAATAATAAGCGCATCAACCCATCTCAAATATATATATATATAGATTCAGTTTTCGCTACGAAGTACAGTACAGTGAATAATCGGTTAATTAACAGACATAATCTGTTCCAAGACAGTGTTCGCTACCAGTATTGTTCGTTAAGTAACTACTATCGATTTAGCATAGATTTTTATGGGAATTTGATTAATTCTTTCCGGAGACCCCAAAAACTAAATAAAAAATTATATACTTTTTTACTATTTTTATTTATATGTAATAATAAAAATNCAGCGGGGGTGAGGTTGTTAACACTTCCCCCCGGAAAAGTGTCAACAATGGAAGTGTTAAGAGAAAGCGATATGCAAGATTTACAGACGCAGACGAAGTTTTTTTTTTCGTTTTTGCATGAAATCGAACATTTTTTTAACTCATATAAAAATTTACTAATTAATCTGAAAACAGGGGGACCTAATTCTTGCATTCTGTGAAAACGAGTAAGATTGGCTATAATATAATAACCTTAATCTTCGCCATAGTTACTTTTTGCCCGAGCAATGCTTGGCCTATCTGCCTGTAATTAAATAAAAATAATAAAACACTTTAAGCATAAATTGAATTGTGCATCGTAAAATTGGAGAAAAATTAGACAGGTAATAATTTTCTCAGATTTTTCAAACAATTAGAAAATTAGAATTTTTACATTAACTAATTAAAAACCGATTAGTGCATAATCGACACTAGGCACGTGCCGACGGGTTAAAGATGTAGTTTAAGTTAATAATTTATTTATGACTTTGCTGATGAATGAAATTTGAAATATATATATATATATATATATCGGGTGAATGCGATAAAAGGACTTAGACAGGCTATTGTGTGTGTAGCCATTAGGTAGACGAAGCTACCTCGAGAACTATCTTCGATAACGTCAATGGAGTTTCACTTGATGCTTTATTGTCGAGTAGTGAATCATTGGCCTAATGTGCTCGTGATACGAATTTATCTTTGAAATTATTTCATGGATTTCCATTTAGACTGCCTCACAACCTCGATAACGTTTAAGGATTCTCGTTGTTCCATTGTCGAATTTGGACCTCCCGTATCGCTCGTTGGTCCGTGAGTACGCAGTGTGACGTTATTTAAAACATTTCATCGAAAAAAATCTTACAAACCGTTCGAACGAAACCGTAATTAATAGAATTGAGATATAGATTACAATGCAACAAAATGGCAGTAGCAATGAAAATATAAGGAAGAAAGATTTTGCCTCTTTCGCCAAATTATTCAGTCGGCGATAAGTAGAATCCTCTTACGTATGTATGGACATTTATCTTTGGAAGAGCTCCTGATTAAAATCTCGGAAGGAGGTAGTTTCTGCAAAATTTATTACTCAATAATTCTCATCTGGATAATCGGACCAGTTGCATATTTTATCAAAATCCTCACCGGATCCCGAAATTTAGTAGCGGCCAAGAGGTGGGTCTCTTTGCAAAGATTAGCTAATTTGCGATGCAGACAATTAGCGTATAACAACATTAATGTCTGGCAAAAAAAAAAATAAGAGATGCAGATAATCGGGCAGATAAGGAAGATAACGAAAATAGCCGGAGAAGAGGTTGTTTTAATTTTAAAGGGCAAAAAATAACGTTGTAAAGGTTAAAAAATATTCATTAGGAGGAGGTCTGAAGCGTCCTTAATTTGATAAAGTACGAGATAAATTCTTTTTATTGGAAATATGGCCACATCGGCGATGATGTCATGCTAAAGCAATAATTTAGTTAATGGTGTCTACTCTGCCTTAATTTAGTGATTTGCTGAGCATTTTGCAGCCAGATGACAGAATACTTAATATCCCTTGTCAGATTCTGAAATCGCTTATAAATTTATTACTTAGAATTAATTTGATAAATAATTCCATCTCGATGTATAATAGTTTAAAATGTTTCTGTTGTAATTTATAAAATAATTATGTTAATTGAAGTATTAATAAGGTTAGTGTTTCGGTTGCGGACGATGCGAAATTGTGATTCGTTTGGCCGTGATAAAAATGAATGGAGATAAAGAATGATGCCGAATTAGTATTCCGGTAGACGAGTAATTAGATTTAGAAGAGAAATAACATTGATATGAGTCGGTAACGACGCTCTAGAAATGTTTTTTTTCACCATTAAGCTTGTCTTGCAATTGTTTGATCCCTGGAAACCGCGCAACCCGTGTATGAAGCGCCATGGCGTAAAGATGCTGTTCGCGTAGCGGAGAAATATTTTTAAGAAATATCTTCCATTTCCTAGCTTAGTTTTAATGTTGAAATAAAGCGATGGTAATAAACCCCAGTTTCACAGATGCCAGAATAAATTAATATTAAGCAGTATTTCCCATCAAGGGAGTCGCTCCTCTTAACTGAAGATTCAAAATTCTGTCGAGCGTGAACGTATCGAATCTCTTCTGAATTATTAAACCATTCGGATTCTAAATGCTCCAATGGTTTGCTGAAATATTACTCAGATAGTATTCTTTATTTCTAGGGTGTTGAAACCATCGACGAGTCCGGGATGAGTGGAATATGGAGAGTTCCCACCAGACGGAAGGGGAACTTTTGCCTACGGATGGACAATCACCTCTGGGTGAAAGCGCCGATGATCTCTCAGATAAGACAAGCAGCGGACTGAATAAGAACCTCCTCCGATGTCTTCTACTCTTGTTGCCGGTAGGAATCCCGATTGTAGTTTACCTGAAAGACATTGATGCCACCCGGAGAATATTCCTAGCGGCTTTCATCCTGTTCTTGGTTATCGTCTTGTCCTGCATGTTAATGGCGTTGCTCAGGTCGCGCAGGAGATCTCTGGAAGATTCTTCCTCCAACAGTGAAATCGCTAGAGAGTTGGCGCATCGGCACCTGATGGCGGTCACCAACAGGTTCCTCCCCAGAGGAGCACCCCACGCCAGATGCCACAGGCAACTGCACGAGACTGTCATCGGGGATCCCAGAAGGCCCCAGAGAGGGAGATTGCCCATACATTATCAGTTAGCCCCCACTTACAGCCGCTCGCCTTCGCCTCGTAGAGCGGGAATATCATCGTGCAGGGCGCAATTCGGACTCACCTCCCCATCTCATTGCAACACCATCGACGTGCAGGGGATACTGTTTAGAAGGGACGATCCGCCACCCTACGAAGAAGCTCTTCGTTGCCCTTTGGCCAACGCGGAGTATTACAGGGTTCATACCTCAAGACAGGAGACGCCTCCGCCCTCTTACGAGAGAGCAGTTACTTAAAAAAAAGAAAAAGAGGACTCTTTACTTCAAGGACCACACATTCACCAACACACACTTTCGACCAAAAAACCTAGATAAATAGATGGTTTCTTCTTAGAGCCTTGGGCCAGTCATGTATTTTTAAATGTATTATCATAAATTACATAACTAGAAGTTATTTTGTAGCTTTGTAAAATGGTTTTTTCTCTCGTAAAGTTAAACGTTTAGAAAATAGAAAAAAAAAAATTCGCCGTTTGGAAGATGTTCATTTGTGGATAGAGTTGTGCCAAAAAAGGGACTCTTTTAAATGTTAT
>NW_019386042.1:39797-78457 GCF_000671375.1 Centruroides sculpturatus
AGGACTTAATACTGGTGTTTAAAGATTGACACAGCAATGAGAGTTAGTTCAGGAAAGAGCAAAATTTCTTTATTATATCACCTGTAGTAATAGTTTCTGTACACATATTACACGTGTTTCGGGCTAGCATGCCCCTCATCAGCAGTACTACTACCACACACTAAAAAGTAACAATAATAAAACAAAATAAGTAATTGTAAAAGTTAAAATTTTTTACATAGCCATAAGAATAATGTTAAAAACTTACTATAAATACATATTCCAAATACATTTATACTCGGGTTTAAAATATGTATTTACAGTAAGTTTTTAACATTATTCTTATGGCTATGTAAAAAATTTTAACTTATACAATCACTTATTTTGTTTTATTATTGTTACTTTTTAGTGTGTGGTAGCAGTACTGCTGATGAGGGGCATGCTAGCCCGAAACACGTGTAATATGTGTACAGAAACTATTACTACAGGTGATATAATAAAGAAATTTTGCTCTTTCCTGAACTAACTCTCATTGCTGTGTCAATCTTAAAACACCAGTATTAAGTCCTAATAATAAATAATGTCCAAGTAGACAATTAACAAAATAATACTTCACAGCAATTCGATACAATAACTATTTTATCCTTGATTTTTTTACAGAAATGAAACTCATCATATAAATTTTAGATTTCTGTGCTAGCAACTTCATCAGTCAGCAGTAATTTTCAAGAACAGAGATCTACAGTTGGTATAACATTTGGAGCAAAATCTTTAGATAATATGCTGAACCCTTGCAAACACTGTAAGAAAGGTTTTTCTAGAGAAAATTTAATTTATAGAAAATTAAAAATTATTAGTTTGCAGATGATATCTATCGCCAATTAGCAAAAACCTCAACAGAAAAGTACACTACAACTATAACCAAATAATAACAAAATATAAAAATAGATGATTTATTTAGAAATACTGTGTATACGGAAATGTATGATGATTTTTAATCATATTTTTAATTTATTTAAAATATGTGCTGTTCATCTCGAATTAGTAGTGGCTTGTTCTACCTTTCATGTTAGTACCATAGTCGTGCCTGTCGTGTATCTATTTTAATTCAGAAAATTTTAATTTCAAATAAACCGGAGGGACATAGCGTTTCCAAATATGTTTTCCCTTTTCTTTCATCTCATGAATATCTTGAAATTAAAGAGAAACAAGCATATGGACAGACAGCTCACAGTGGGAAAATTTATATGTAGAATTTTGGGAAATTGCACTCCAATAAATGAATTTATTGATAAGAGGAACTGCCAAAACAAAACTGAACGTCAAAACAATAACATTGCTTCATGGAAAAGTTTTAAGTTATGTTATCTTATACTATACAAGCAGATAAGCCCGGCGTTGCTCGGGCAAAAAGTAACGATAGCGAAGATTAAAATTATTACATTACAGTCAATCTTACCCGTTTTCACAGAATATAAGAATTATGTCTTCCTGTTTCCAGACTAATTAAAAAATTTTAAGATGGATTTAAAAAATATGTTCGATTTTCTGCAAAAACGCAAAAAATCGCATCTGAGCCTGTAAATCTTGCTCGCCACTTTCTCTTAACACTTCCATTGTTACTCAGCACTTCCATTGGCAATACTTCCATTGTTAAGGAATACACTTCTTTCATCCCACGTGGTACGCGACTAAATGCTGTAGCCTACTAAAACTCAGTCAATAACGCAAAAAAACGCATCTAAAATAGTACAATAGAAGGCGAGTTCTTCAGGGTAGGACTTAATCCTCCCTCTCCCCTTGGGGGAAATTTCGAAAAATCTCTTCTTAGTGTGCGTTCTCGTGACGTACTCTAACTGTCTGCCAAATTTCAACTTTCAACTCCTAATCGTTTAGGCTCTGCGCTTATTAATAATAATAACAATACTAATAATAAGCGCATCAACCCATCTCAAATATATATATATATAGATTCAGTTTTCGCTACGAAGTACAGTACAGTGAATAATCGGTTAATTAACAGACATAATCTGTTCCAAGACAGTGTTCGCTACCAGTATTGTTCGTTAAGTAACTACTATCGATTTAGCATAGATTTTTATGGGAATTTGATTAATTCTTTCCGGAGACCCCAAAAACTAAATAAAAAATTATATACTTTTTTACTATTTTTATTTATATGTAATAATAAAAATACATATATACACAATTAAGATTCCTCAATGTCCTTTTCTTACTAAATTATAAATTTTTTAATATTACCTGTATATTACATATTAAATAAAATGTTGTTTTCTGTGAAACTCTGTATTGTCTGTTAAGCAGGTATAATAAGTCCTGATAATAGTGAATGCTTGTTTATATACAAAAAAATTTATAATTTACATATATACACAGTCTTGCATTTGAACAGTCATGTTTTTCCGTTTGTGGAACGTTAAAGAATCTGTGCAATGTGGATTGCTGTTTTCTCTTCTTCAGGAGAGAATAGTGGTTTGTAAATATTGTCTGCAAGTCATTCCCTCCTTACAGGACTGTAAGGCAAGAATGACTTACTGTTGAGAAAGTTGACAGTAACTAGCACTAGTGACAGAGCATCTTGTAGGACCTTGAAAAATGGTTTTCAATGCAATCCTTTGTAGTACGTCTGCATATTTTGCATAAGGACTTCGTAAAAAGTGTTAACTGGTGATAATTGCTTTTATTGCAGAATTTTTCCCATGGTCTACATAAAGTATATACCAAGTTACATCGAAAATCCGATAAGCAAATCGTGCTCTAGAGGGGTCTGAATAAGATTGAGGTAGATAATGTGAATATTGACAGAGTATATAAGCTTGGAAGACGATTAATACGGAGGCCAGACTAATATTCTGTGTTTTTTTTTTTTTGTTTTAATTAAAACTTGCTTGTAAAAAAGAAGAGTACAGTAGTTTTATAAATGACAATTGATAAAAAATTGGACTAGCCCAAACAGCATTAACAATTTTTGCTTAAGAAAAAACAAGAACTGAAGCTAAATCAGTTGTGTTTATAAGATACAAAGTAATAAGCTATAAAACTTTTTGTTATAATATAATTAAACTGCAATTTGAAAAAATTGTAGGCCTGTAACCCGGAAATCAGTTTAACTCAATTTAAACATTTTTCCTGAAAGGAGTTAGGTAGATGACTGGCACAAATCTATTGCTAAAGGTAAAGTATGGTGTTTAGGGGCGAAATACTATAATTTAAAGATAGAAAGCATACATTTTAAATTAAATAAAATAAGAAATATGATTTACAATTGCAGCTGGGCATTGTGATGATGCCACAATAAAATAACTGCTATTTCTAAATGACAAGTATCATACTTCCTACTCATTTCATAAACACGAATTACTTTTTAAGAAAATTTTCATTTGTCAATAAATTAATACGAAATTCGTTTACAAACTTCGTATTGTAAATATTTGATACTAATTACAAGAAACAACACTTTGTTTTTTACAGCGCGACATAATTAAAATTTATAAGAAATCGATGAAATTTTAATTTAGAGACGTTTTATTGTTGACACCGAACCGATTTTCGCCTCATTATAGTCTAACTAGAAAATAATATTATGCACTAAACACTATAGCCAGCGTGCAGTTGCACTAACACTCATAAAAAAAAAAACTATTGAAATCATTATAAAATTAGGATAAAAGTACATTTGTCTTTCATTAAAAGATACAAATTACAAGCGAATTTAAACTTAATGCTTAATCTTCTACAAACAGATAAGACAGAAAAGCATGTGGAAGGTAAGTGCAGAAAATTTCAGTTGAAAGTTTTATAATAACTTAAAAATTGTTAAATGGTTTCGCTATAAATTCATAAATTTAATATATTTTAAGCGTAATTCCCATAAAATTTAATTAAAAATCAAATTTTATGTTTATATAATAAAATAGGGTGCTTTGCTCCTCCCACATTTTTAAAAATTTCGAAACGATTTATTGATTTCCGGTGCCGCCATTGCTAATTTTTTCTTTATTTCGTGACATAAAACGATTACAATTTAAGCTAAAAGTGTTATATAGAAAGAATAGATAAAACAGTGGTAACTTTTATTTTATTTTAGTTTTTATCGAGGATTTCAATAAAGTATTCATCAATTTTTGAAATTCGCGAAAAGAAGTTAATTTTTTTTTCAAAAAACCGAGATTTACTATGTAGCATTCTTCTTGTAATTTGTAATCGATTGATAGAAATACTCCATCTTGTGTATTAATTATGAATATAAATAATGTGATTTATCTATAATAATCGGGTTAGATCGTATCCTGTTTCGGGCTATAAAAACCCATTAACGGCTCGGGGCATAAATGCTATCAGCCACAGTTGGTGGAAGCCGAAGTTTCGTAGAAAAGTAGAAAATGCCTCGGAGACAACAGCAATACCACCAGAAAAAGATTGGGAAACGATAAACCATATCTTGAATTTGCGAGATCATGATTTGTTCAGTTGTCACGCGCGGTGGGCACGACGTAAGGTGTCATCTACCGATGTCTGACACAATTGAAGCAGGAACGTCTACAAACACGCGAAAGAGGAAGTGTATTTCACCGGCTCACGACGACGGATTCGCCGTAAGCCCTGTCAGGACTCATTGGCTAAAAAACGTAACATCTGAAGCCGCCAGTCGTTGTCAACGGGTGCAACTGTGTTTACCCAAACCATTTGCAACAGGTTGCGAAACATCGTGCTGCATGCACGAGAAACCAGCCAAGGAGGTACTATTAACCATTCCACACAGGGCTGAACGTCTGATGTGGTGTTATCGTCATGACAACTAGACCACCGAATAGTACAGGGTATTGTTTAAGGATGAATCCCGCTTCTGTCCATGGAAGAACGACTGCGTGGCGGTATTGAGGAACGCTATCTGTCACCTTATTCCCAGCGTTACACCAGCCCCACGCTTGGCATCTTGGTTTGGGAAGGTATCGTATTTAATCAGCTAACGGCCCTGATGCACATTTTATATACTCTGGCAGCGGACTAGTACGTCACACGAACTGTGGGACCTGTGGTTTTGACACTGGTGGAAGCCGCAATCGACACATTGTTCCAGCAAGACAATGTTAAACTGCACATCGCACAACGAACTCGTACCTTCCTGAACGAAATTTACATATTTTCCTGGCCGTCATTCCTGGATGTCTCTCCCATCGAAGATTCGTAGGACCTTGTCCGATGTCAGGGGTCCCTGGGGCCATTGCCATATACGGTAGACAACATGTATATCATAGTGAACGCAACTTGACAAGAGATACGTCGGGCAACTATTACTCACCTCGCTGATAGTATGCTTCGCGTATAGAAGGCTTTTTTGGTTGCCTTTGGGGCCCTTAACTTGATTGACGCGTTTTTTTTTTTTTTTTTTTTTTTTTTAATCCTTTGCATATGTCTGTCACCTCTATCGATCTTGTGCATGTGGCTACGCGCATTCCTTCGTGGTCTTGCGATTTCACCTTTGAAGAATATATATAATACTTAAAAGTAATAAATTAGTTTTAAATCATATATCATCTTGCTTCTGGTAGGATTAATTTTCCCACCAATTTCTGATTAAATAAAACCATATAAGTTGTTTGTCAGGTTCAATCCCCTACCTAATTAACGAACTTAAGACTTGGAGTTATTCGAGTTTTCCAAAGCAAATCTAACAGCTAAATAAAAGTTTCTTGAAATGAAACAGCTTTACAGATCAACCGTAAGTTTCTGTAAGATATACAATTAAACCCAAATAATATGCAACTGAAACTCACCAATCTCTTAGAGTTCTTCGGAATTTGTAGATTCATTATGGTACAAATCTATAGTGAAATCATTGTTAAAACAGTATAAAAAGATATATTAATGATAAATTTAAGAGCAATAGGGATACTCTCGGACGTCCGCAAATGCGAAACATGAAATAGTGCGAAAAGTAAAATGTTGCCAGCACTGCCACGCCATAATTTCAATTAGAGTTCTAGGAAGGTATACGCTGTTATGTTTGCCCGTTTTCGTTCATGTTTTTTGCAGCTGAAAACTGGTTATTTGTGAAAGATTTTACTCTTTCAGGAAGTGCTTATTACAGGTATTACATGAAGTATTTAGATATAATCATTATTTACAATAATGATGTGTTTTTTGATATTATCTTCCACATACCAAAATTCACATAGTGTAACTTCTATCGTTTTACAGCTGGTTAAATTGAATGATGGCGATTTGGAAAAACTGTAGACTCTTTCCGCAAACTGACAACTTTATAATGTCCAGAATTTATCTCGCGGTTCAGAATATTCTCATAACAATAAACAATTTTAGGATCCCGTGATCAGGAGCAAATCCTCATCATAGTAACCTAAAATTGTAGTGACTAATATTTCAGATGTGGCTGTCCATTTCCTTTTTTTAAGAGTTGGGGAATCTATTGTATTGTAATTTCTAATGAATATATGCAAATAAATTATATTTCATTTCTTTACTTCTTTTCTCTGCCAAATTATGGCAATCAGCATAGTCCCAAATAGTGTCTACTAGTATTTCTCGCCAAGGTAGAACATCTGACATTGCATAATTGTCTAGTTTTTTTCTTTTTATTAATTTGAGGAAATGAATTTTACATTCTTTAATGCTGGATACCATACAATCCCCAGCAGATTAATTTAGAAAGAAGCGTCGTTCAGGATGGCGAGAAGGTGTTAATAGCGTATGTGGGTGATGGCGTTAGACACAGAGGCACGAACTCCGCTAACAAATTAACACCTGTTTATTTATATAACAAAAAACATCTTACAAAACATTTTCCTTTGTGACTTAAACTAATCCGACGCGTAGTGCTCGGACAAGCCGCGATGTTCGCAATGGATTGATCACTCTCCCTTGGCGTCTTGGTGTTCTCATGAACTGTCCCAGACGGAGAGTACGAAGAACACAGTTCGCTGGTTCTCCTATTCCAGATAACGGTTTCTTTGTCTCAGCCGGAGAGTTCCCGTACTTCGGAATTTCTTTCTTCTGTCTGTTGGATGATCTCGTGAGGCAGAGAAAAATTGGTTTTCCTTGTGAACAAACCACAAGGAAAAAGATCTTTTGTTCTTGAATTCGAGTTTCTTAATTTCTTAAAGGCCTTATATCCCTGATTGGCGCTTTGGTTGATCGTGATCTCCATCTTCTACCCCTCCGATTGGTCCATAGTTGTTGTCAAGGCCAGACGAAGCAGAATTCGGAGATTGGACACCTGCCGTATATGTTTAGTAAATTTTTTCGCGAGTCCACTCGTGATTCAAAGTCAAGTACCATTTCAGATTATTACAGTCTATTGTATTTTTAGTGATGTATGTCAATGTATAAGCAAAGTTATTTTCTGCGAGACTGTTACGATTCTTTCATCATAAAAATTGCAATTTTAAAAGACCCAACAAATGGTAGAGTAGATAGAACCACGAATACTGATGTTAGTTGAGAGAACGAATTTAGTGAACGTAGTGGTCCAGTGAATTTTTTTATTTTTTCTTTACAAGTCTAACAATTGAAGCCAATTATCTTTAAAGGAGGAGGCATGGAGACACGTTTCTTCACAGATCCTCAATGTTTTCATTTTCTTTTTATTTATTTAATTTAATGAAATACGTGACTTTAAAAGGGTAAACGCCATTTCTCATGAAAATTATTGATGTAAAATAATATAAACAACGGCTAAACAGAAAAAAATCTTTATTTATGAATTCTTGATTCGACGTAAATATTGTAGCTTAATTCATTTCATTTCCGTTTGAACTTTTATTTTATAGTATTTTAAATTAATCTCGTTTCAGAATTGCTTAATATCTTCAAATCAATGTGCAAATAATATAATAACATTTGCATGTAAGCATTAACCACCTTGGCTAGATGACTAATGTGGTTATTCCCAGAGGTGGGAGGGAACAAAAGATAAAAATATGATATTCAGAAAAATGTTGTTACGTTTATAATACGACAAGAATCTAATGTTAAATAATTATATTTCAGATACCAGACACGAGGTTAACTACATTTGTGAATGTTCGCAGTAATACAGAAGATATCGGTGAAGAGATATTGAAATCCTGGAAACCATTACTGAAGAGTATGGCACTATTAGGATTGAATTACAACAAAAGCAATTTTTCTCTTCTTAACATTACTATTTTGATTGTAATGACGATTTACATCGGGAATAGTTTTATTATTTTCATTCACAATGTTTACACAGTTTCCAATTTTTTTACACTTGGAGTAGAATTTATCACTTTGGTTTTAAATTTAATGTCTTTGATATCTGTTTATAATTTTCTTATTAATAAGAACGAACATTTTCGTAATATTAAAATGCTGCCTTTCGCTTCAAAATATAAATTTTCTTGTAATCGTGAATACAAAGTTTTGCTGATGAAAGTAATTATTATATGGATTTATCCTATAGTGGGCGAAGTAGTTTATGTTACTTACTATATACTCATAGAAGGAGAAATTAACACTCTACATGTGAAAGATTTATTCGGCTATAAAGTACCAAAACTTTTAGAAGTAGTAATTTTTTATATAATTGATACGGTTACTATTTTTGCTTTTTATGTGCCATTGAACTTTTTATATCTTTACTTTTCTTCGATATGTAAATTAATTGAAAAGTGTATTAACGAGTTGTCACACAAGATATCTACGTGCAAAGAATTTGCAAAGGAAATATATTCGATTCCAAAATCCTACGCGAAAATAAAAGAAATCGTAGAAACAATCGAAGAAAGTTATTCCATTATTTTGTTCTTTTGGACATTGGTTTTAGGAATTTTCTTAACTATAAGTCTCTGCAATTTTGTACCTTCTGTCAATACAGATAGATTTCAAGCAAATTATTTATTATCTTTTTGCATTTTTTCATTTATGTTATTTGTTGATGTTTGCATTAGCGCTTCGAGAGTAACGGAAGCTGCTGTGAAATTGTCCTCAATTATTTATAGAAAGTCTGTATTTTCCGATGATAGAGATATCGAAGCATATGCGTCCAGACTTTCGTCGAAATGCTTGGAGCAATTGCCTTCGTTTTCTGGGTGCAACGTACTTAACATAAATCGAGCACTAATCTTGACCATTGTCAGTGTAGCAGTTGGTTATACAGCTATTGTTTGTCAGTATACTTAGTTTTGAAGTTTGTGTTTAAAATAATCTGTAAAGAATAGGATTAGTAATACTGTTTCACAAAATATTAAATCTGTCATAAATGTTAGATTTTGTATGAAAATATTAATCCAGTTATATTGCAAATATAAAATGTCATTATACTAGTTATTGTAAGATAAGACAACGTTTCTTTGTCAATTTAGAATTATCTCATAAGAATAAATTCAATTGTTAGCAACTGTCCTTCAGTCTATTTATGTATACAGAAATCTTTAACATATGAATTAGTGTAATAAGTTAATGTATTTAGTATTTATTATTGTTATACGATGCGGTCGTAATCGCTCTTCTGTGGGCTACGCCTATGTGTTTATCCAAGTGGTGATGTTACTTTAGCTTTTTCGACGAATGGTCTAGCTGTGGCGACATTATTTCGTCCCTGGAAGCTCCTCCTGTGACCTAGCTCATTGTAGATCACAATTATTCAAACTATTTTGTATTATATTTTACTATATTATTGGTATAACATAATCAATAGGTTAGATTCAAACAATTTGTGAAATGAATATCATATTGAGAAATACACTATTATCTGTAGCAATCTGTATCAAAATTAAATCAATATCTGTGTGCATCTTTGTTGTGATATTATGATTTTGACATAACTCACCGAAGCTGTATTACTTGTATTTTGTTAAAAAAAGCAACAGTTCTAAAATTTAATTTTAAAATTGGGTGATAGTCAATCCGATGGAAATTATCTTTGAATTTTCAAACCATGTATAGGAGGAATTAATGTGCATTGTGCATAGACAACAATAACTGTACAATGGTGATAACTGTATTGAGATTATGCTCCTACAAGGAACTTTTTTAGTTACGTTTTATCTTATGTTGAATATTGAAGGTTCTTTCATATGCTGCACTCTTCGTCGGTGTTGCAAGACCACAAACAGTTGAATAAAAAACCTGGAACAGATTTTGGAGTGCGTAAACAAGTAAAAGTTAATATTCATGAAAGTCGGATCCTTCATATTCGATATAATACGCTTAAACAAGCGAAAACTTTGCTGTGCCTTTCTTTATTAATTCTTTGTATGGTGTGAGATTAATAATTAAAAACACTGCACTGTATACACAGTAGGAACACTGAGAAAAATATTTATTTCACATATTTCATTTCGCATTAACAACGTCTTTAATTAATGATGTGTCGTCAGCAATAATTTAGTTATAAATCTGTTGTAAAATTTGCATTTATTGAAATAAATATAACTTCTATACGGTGACCCAAAATATAGTTAACCGTTGGAAAAACTATATTTCTTCAATTATCATAGTTTATTAATTATAAATTTGAAAAAAAAAAATTATTCAAACCGGAGTAATTACTTGTTTAATACAAAATTTACAACGCTCGCAATTGTAAATTTAATGGTAGATGTATTGTACTTATGCACTATATTAATTGATATCAGGAACAAATGAGAATTCGGGACTTCTCGCTCCTTGTCACTCGTTATGCAAAACACTTGTTATGCGAGGTGCTCGTTAAGCGAGGTTCCATCGTAGTAGCAAGGCAAGGCTATTTTATTCTTCATTCACATTTTTTATTGAGATTCTAAAAAAACTATTTATAATAATTATGTTTGTGCATTTGTTTCTTCTTTACGAAAATCTATCTTTTGTTAATTCGTTATTTGAAAAATATTATATGAATGCTTTTCTTCTTTACTCAAAAGTGTAATTTAAATAAACCAGGAACGGAGTTGCTTAACTTTCCTGGCAACTTTTAAAATTTTGCTAGCTCTATCTATTATCATATTTTATTTTAAAAGCTTTTTATATTTTTAACTATTTTAAAATGACAGAAAGCTTAATTTTTAGGATACGGATGGGTTTTATAAAATTTGTAAATGTTAAAAACGAGTAAAATCGTCATTAACTCCCACCCCACTGGATACACGACCCCTTTATCTCTCCGCCCCTCGATTTTTTTAACCACCAAAATTTAACAGCTTCAATCTCCCTAATAAAGAAACCTTCCAGCGAAATCTCAGAATTCTTCAACAAAAAGTCAGTCTTTTAGCTCAGACACAAAATTGTTCCCCCGATATCATATTTTGTCGTAATAAAAGTAGTAACGATATCAAAAGGATAATTTGGGTCTAGGCCATACAGCAAAAAGAAAGTACTATCATTTGTTGAGGAATAGATATAATATAAGCAAATAAGGCATGGGGAATCCATTATTCTTAAGTCATTGATCTCTAGCTATGTAATGGGAGATAATGTCGATAAGCGTTATATTAAATCTTTCTACTACTCCATTACAAGCTGGATGATAAGCCGTTGTAAGTTATCTTTTAATCTGAAGCAATTCGCATACTTTCTTTAACATTTTAGATATTAAATTCGGTGCACAGTCGATAAGAAGTTGAATTGGAATCGAAAGCCTTAAAACTTTATTGGTGACAAAGACTTTGATAATAGTTTTCTGTTATGTTCGATATAGGTATCGCTTCTGCGAATCGACTAAAATGATCCATGAACACCAAAATAAATTTGTTTCCGGCCGCTGTAATGGGTAAAGGGTCCACAATGTCCATAGCCTTCTGTTCAAATATGCGTTAATGGAAAAAATAGTTGCAATTGGGCCTCTTTTCGCTAATAATTCATGAGTTAAGCAATTTCTTAAAAATAACCGGCTGTTAAAATTAGTGGTAGTTATTCCAAAGAAAAAATGAAAAGCGATGGATTCTTTTGCAAGATTTATTGTTCTTTCTCTTCGTTGAAGGCTGCTATATGCTCTTCGATCAACTAGTAGGTGTTCCTCCATGCCGTAGGGTACTATTAACGATAACTACATATTTAAATTTGTAATATTTGTGAGAAATAAATGGACCATTATGAATTAAAACTTATAAAGGATGGATTATTGTCACGATAATTAACGCTATAATATCTAGTTTGACTTAACTCTTCAGTTTAACTTTGCTTCTGTATGCGGAGAAGACTTTCTTACTGGGATGCCGCTTCGCGACAGAAGTTACATCGTAGATGGCGAAGCGCTAAAGTTCCTAGGAAATGCGATAGTGTTGAATTCTTCCATAATAAGACTATGGGGCAGAAAGATAAGCATAAAATTGTGAGCATTATGGCGAGGACGATTCCAATGATCTTAGTCAAAATTTGAAGAACTGTTGATCGAACTGTTAGGTGACATTGGCACCAATACCAAAACTGTATATAACAAAAATTCTTCACACCACTATTACGGCTTTTCATGTCAGAACATACAGTACTTTACGTATCTGATATCATGACTTTCCGTAGCCAAATAATTATGAATGTAAAATGTACTCATTAAATAAAGAGTTCATACTTTATTGTACTTCGTGTTCATTTAGAAAAGAAAAATATACTGATAATTTTCAACATAATCAGTAATTCAAGATTTATGAAGCGTAAATTAATATCATTACATCTTTTGACAATATTCGAATTTTGATATTCTACAAAAATATAAGAATAATTTGAATAGAATAAGTGAAAATTTCATACTAAATTTCAGAAAAATATTGATAACATAATAAAATAAAATAAGGTCCGGTACAATAAAAATAACATTATCATGTAAATTTCATAAAAGTTTATTTCTGAAATATGAAATAATGTACGAGTACTTTTAAGCACATTTATGCTTTATTTTCACCCATCCATATTATTAATATCCTATTTTCTTATATTCAATCATATCAGCAGTCTTTCTTTTCACAAAAATTTCTCTCTTTTCATAATGTTTCATCTGTCTTACCAGACAAAATATTATACAAGCCACTGTCAGGTATTAAAAACTGTATTAGACAAACTAATATTAAACTGTTCAAATACTGTATAAAAATACAGTTATTTTAAAACGAAAAAGAAAATTCATAATTCATATAATTCACATCGAAATGTAATAATTGTTTCGATAATTGTTTTATTACTATTATTACACTAAATAATAAAGACCATTGTTGCATTCTAAGACCGTTTATTTAGAAAGTTTTCTTTTAGAATGTCGTAGGTCTGTTAGATTTCCAATGGAACAATATCGTACAGTAGTTGAATGCCCGGGAACTATAAGAGCGTTCATCCGACATGGAACTCGGGAACTCAAATCCAAGTATGTGAATATCGTTATGTAATTGATATGGCATTTATTATTACAGGATTGATAGATATTTAGCAAGAGATACAACCAAAAATTACACGCCTCATCTGACCCAGTTTGGAATGCAATAATCTGTCCTCGGCGCCAAGTATTAATCCATCAATCGGAATTTTAGACTCAGAAAGAGGTAAATGGACAAGATCGATGAAAACTTTAAAAAGACTGACGATGTTTAAAGACGAGTGGTGAAAGATAGAAAGGCATTGAGGTTTTTAGTCCATGACCCAACCCAGACTCTACTGCATTAGGAATGAAGAAGAAGTAGCACGAATTTCATTATTTAAGATTGGACGAAATTTCATCAGTTCCATTACAACACATCTTTACAAACACCTTTCACAATAATTCACAATTAACCATTATCTTTTTGTCGCATCTAATCATTTACATATCACTCTTCGTTACAGTAAACAACACCGTCACATGACACAAACACTGCTTTTCAAAATCCAGCCACTTGGTCCTCGTCGTGGGAAGTAGAAACGTCACTCGATATTTTTCAGTGGCGGCTAAAGGATTCACAAATATTTTTTTCACGAATATCAAATAGATTTTTGTCTGCATCAAAATCCTTTCAATGCATATATTTTTTGTATGTTACTATTATTAATAAAATAATTACGTTCTTCAGATAATTATATCATAATTACATACACCAACATATAAGTATGCAGATAAATATAAAGTTTATCGTACTAAATCTCAATAATATAATAAATAATAAATGTTAAACGTATTGGCTCCTTTTAAAAATTATTAGCTAAATTGATAAGAAAACTCTGCTTAGCTCGATCGTGATGCGCTAGAAGCAGGAGGAATAAATTTAGATGTTCTACTTCTTTGAGAGTGAGGAAGAATTCCACGGTTAAGGAATAGGGATGAGAAGGAGTTTATGAGAAGCAGTTTTATTCGAAAATTTTAAAGAGAAATTGGGGATAAATTCCCGGAAGATACATTGAGATAATCAGAAGAGAAACTAATCTATTAAAATAGTTTTTAAATGAATTGTGGCATTCGATGTAAAACTACATTTGAAGAAATCTATGAATGATCGTGAGTGTTTCCATATGTTACCATTAGGCCCTGTGTTTTCTAGTCGTATTTCTGAATTTTACTTTTTCGTCTGTTATATATAACAGAGGAAAAAGTATGGCAATCGGTCAAAATCTCCAAAGATTTTTACATTTTTTTTTTGGACTTAAGACAACTTGAAATGTCGAGAAATGCAAAAAATTTTGGCGATAATTTCTGTATGTCTGAATGTCAGTAAGTCGAAGGACGCCATTTTGTTTACTTTCTTTGAAGCTTAATAACTTCTCTGTTTTTCGTCTGAAATTTTGCAGGAAGGTTTGTTTATTAGGGGATTGATATTATTAAAGTTTGGTGATTAAAGATCGAGGAGGTGAAGCAGAAAAGAGATTCGTATATATCTCCAGTAGGGTTGGACTAAATGACAATTTTATTGGTTATAACATTTACAGTTTTTATAACATTTATCCCTACTCTTAAAATTAATATTTTTGTTATTTTATAATAATTAAAAATATGAAAAGATTTTTATATAAAATATAATAACAGTTAACGTTACCAAAATTTTAAATATTACCGGAAAAGTTAAGCAACTCGTTGCTGGAATTTCTCTATTATAAATCGATTCGATATTATTAATATTTAGATCAAGGGGTCTTAAAACCTTGTACTTCTCTTAAAACACGAGAGTTTGTTAATTTTGTAAACAAGATAGAGTATATTGAAACATGTAAATACAGTAGGAGTAATGTAGTAATGTAACGTCTACTTCTATTTGCCATTTTTAGCACAAAAATGTTTTTATCTTTTGTTTAACTGCACGAATATTTAATATGACACAACAAAAAATCCATCTGCTTCTTATATATAAATTTTTAATGAATTATAAGTTGACTTCTCAGCTATAAAACTGTCATTTCAGAAAATACAACACATAAATTATCAAAATTATTATTGTGTAAATTTTCGACTGTAGCTTGAAGTCACGCAATTTTATAATCTTTTTCATCACACATGTAAACAATTATTGTTTATTATGGATAGAATGTAATCAAGCCATTAAGAAAATTAAAATTTGTTATAGAAAATCTATAAAGTTTTAATTTGCAGATTATTTTTTAATTTTTAACTACATGAATTTATTGTTTTCTTATTATATTCTCAGTTTAATCAGAGTGGAATCTTTTGAGCTTAATCAGACCAACGGAGTGCTTTTATTAACAAGTATCTATAAATTGAATTACATTTCTTTTATTAACGAATTTCATTTTATTTAGGGGTTTTTTTTTTAATTTAAATTCAAAAATTTCATTTTGTTGTAGAAAAATTTCTATAAGAACCATGACCCCACCAATAGCTGAACGGATAAAACGATTAAGCATTGGCTGATTCGTGCCTCATTAATGGGTTGACCACGTATAATTTTTAAAATTTTCCTCACCTGTCGAGCATTGGTGTTCTAATTAATCTATTGCCATGAGGAGTTCGAATTTGATATTAAATTATCTTAATTTATCATGGGCAATACGAGTCAGGCTGTTGTTTTCTGTCATGTGTAATATAATATTGCGTGTACTGTATAACAGATCTGAATTTTAAGTTATTATACAAGGGGCATTTATACCCAGATTGTTGGAATGAATATACAATATTCTTTTAAGGCAAAATGCCGATTTAGAAACTTCATTCGACCCTAAATAAAACATTTTTATTATTATCATATGCAATTTTTTTAGGGATAAGTCTACACAATATATAGGCTATATATTAATGTTAAATACGATTTCTTATTCCAGATACCAGATATAAAATTAACTAAAATTGTGGAGATACGCAGAAATTCAGAAGATATCAGTGAAGAGATATTGAAATCGTGGAAGCCATTACTGAAGAGTATGGCACTATTAGGATTGAATCATAACAAAAAAAGTTTCACTCTTCACAACATTTCTATTTTGATTATAATGAAGCTTTACATTTTATATACTTTTATTATTTTTATTCAGAATTTAAATGTAGTTTCTAAGTTTTTTACTGGTACAGTCGAATTCGTTACTTTGATTTGTAATTTAATGTCTTTGGTATCTATTTATAATTTTCTTATTAATAAGAATAAATATTTTCTAATGTAAAAATGCTTCCTTTTGTTTCAAAATTTAAATTTTCTTCTAATCGTGAATACAAAATTTTGCTGATTAAAGTAATTGTTATATGGATTCAACCTGTAGTGAGCGATGTAGTTTATGTTACTTATTATCTTCTCAGTGAAAGAGAAATTAATACTCTAAATGTAAACTAATTATTCGGCTATAAATTACCTGAAATTTTGTCATTTGCAATTTTCATCATATCTGAAATAATATATATTTTCTGTTTTTATATACCACTGAACTTTTTATACCTTCACTTTTTTTCAACATGTAAATTAATAGAAAAGTGTATTAACGAGTTGTCGCACAAGATATCTACGTGTGAAGAATTCGCAAAGGAAATGTATTCGATTCCAAATTTGTACATGAAAATAAAAGAAATAGTAGAAGCTACCGAAGAAAGCTATTCCTCAATTTTGTTTATTTGGACATCTGTTTTAGGGATTTACTTAACCATAAGTATCTGCAATTTCGTAATTCCTTCAGCTACTATCGATAGATTTCAAGCAATATTCTTATTTTCTTTTAGTCTTTGCCCATTTTTGTTGTTTTTCCATGTTTGCGTTAGTGCTTCGAGAGTAACGGAATCTGCTGTGAAATTTTCGTCGGTTATCAATAAAAAGTCACTATCTTGCAACGAAGACTTATTCAAGAATATGCGTATAGATTTTCCTCTAAATGCTTAGAAGAATTGCCTTCGTTTTCTGCCTGTAATGCGTTTAAAATAAATCGAATCTTAGTGTTGACTATTATTAGTGTAGCAGTTACTTATACTGTTGTTGTTAGTCAATATTCTTAATTTCAAGATTGTTCTCAAAAATAAAGAGCAAAAAATATATTAATATTGCTATTTTTTCATGTATGTACAGTATGATTCGACACTTTACACTGTGACAATAAAACTTCATAATTTACAGTGTAACAATGTGAATCCATTTCTATTGTAAATATATACTACAAGACAAATGCAATAAAATTAGTAATAGCGCTAAACCAAATAATGTAGTGTAAGGTAATGTAATGTAATGTGAGGTCTCTACCCATAGTCGTACTTGCTAGATGGAATTTTCAATGATAGAGATTACAAAATGGCGTCCTCCATATCAAACAGCAGTGAATTCAAACAACGATCTGTTATTTCATTTATGATAGTCGAAGGTATTCGTTGTAAGTGAGATTCATAACAGGGTATATAATAATGGGGCATGTTGCTACAAAAAATTTATGTTAATAAGTCTTCATAGTTCATCGCATACGTTTATTTTGACCTTTCTTGAACTTCTCTATCTATCTAAACTTTCACTAAAGGTGTTTGAGAAGGTCAGAATTACTTCGGAGTAATATCAGTTCTTGTAGGAAAATTTTAGTACAATAAATAGTAGTTTTTAAAAAACTTAACTTCATTTTTACAAAGCGATTTAGCAATATTTCAAAAGAAAACTTCTTCTCCTTTTCTATATATTTAAGATTACTGCAATATGTTTGAAGATCTTCACATATTCCTTAAGAAAATACACATCATTGGATTTGAAAGTTTAAATCTTCACAGATGTCTGGTAAGCGGTTGGCTAAATCCAGCAGACACTTAATTGCACTGTACACTACATTGTGAGGAAAACAAGAAATTTAGTTGTAAAGAATTTACCTTCGCCGTATTTATGTATAAAGTAATTTTTAGAAAGTAATGATTCATGTACTTTTCTGTTAAGTTTTTGATATTCATTACTGTTATATTACTTGAAAAATAACAAATATAATACAATATACCTCGTATTATTAACAATTATGTAATCGGAGATGGAAACAATGCACTGCTTTGTGTAAGAATTGTATTGGAAATAAGTACCTGTGAGTATATTTATTGCAAAATTATTTCTACACAACTTGTCTCTTCTTCTCTGTACGGAAATGTAGACTTATATGTATTATTGTTTTTCTTAATATTTTTCTTAATAGTTACCAAGAAATTTACAATACTTAACTGGCAAAACACTACAAATTATTGTAATGTTAATTTATTATATAAATGTCTATTAGGACATGTCATATTAGTAGGACCTATTGTACTGGTGTCTGGTTCTGCGAATTGAGGAAACTTATTTAGTAAAAAGAATATTGTTCACCTGTTTTATCTGATTTTTTAGAAAGTTAGTGACATTATAACACATGTGAAACAGGTGAACAATAAAGATTGTTTTTTCTGAATCACGTGAATTCCGGCCCAGTAACGTAACTAGAGTCGATGTTAGAAGGGTTCAAATTAGAAACATTCACCCCTGTACAAGTGTAGATGTAGCCACAAGCACTATGGATAAATATTAAGCTCTTAGACATATTTATACATGTACATAACTCTTACATATTGTATATAAATAAATTTGTCACATGCATAACTTTATTTCTGTATTTATTTGATTTTTTCTTTATATATTTGTTCACCTAGTGTTCCACTGGTTACACGACTGTGCACCCACAATTATTAAGGATATTTACGAGTAAATTAGTGTAGTATATCAATTTATTAAGATAGACGAATCTAAGTGTAAAGTTAAATGATAGTAATAAGGTTAACATAAAAAAAAATTATGAATAGAGATTAATAATTTTTAATGTTTCTTAAGCAAAAATTTAATTAGTTTCGTAGAAAATAACTGTAGTTAATTGGGTTAATGACTTATGGATGTAATAACAAGTTCATTGTCTACATTTTTTAAGATGATTTACTTTCTTAATGATAATTGCTCCAGGTTTGTCTACAAAAGATAAGGCTGAGTGACCTAGTTACAAGAGAAGTAGAACGTTTCCTTTACAGTTTCACTTTCTCATCTAAAATTATTCTCTAACAATTGTTAAGTCTCAGAAGAAAAACAAATTAATTAAAACATTAAGCTGTAAGCATTATTTAAATAAACACTTATACATAAACCTCAGGAGAGGAAAGTATTGTGAACCGCCGGGGAGGTCAGGAACCGTCGACTCTTCCTTTTCGGCTACAGGTCGTTAAACCTGCTCACTGGTCAAGATGGCTGAATTTCGAATCGGTCCCGAAGGGTCGGGATTCTTTTTGTCAGGTCGAGTGGAGGAGGTGAGAGGGGTCGTCGACGAGGCGTAGGCGATATGCGAGTAAATGACACCATTTAACAATGGAAACAACGATTTACAGTATTAGATTAACGAAAAAAAAATTAAAGAATACAAAATCTAACATATGGGGAAATGAATTTAGTTCGCTAGCTCCTAATTCGCGGAGAGAGAGTTTACATTAACTGTTTCATACCTCTAGTAGATTCAACGTAGGCACAGAGTTCGACGCACAAAGTAAAAGTTTCCGGAGACTTAATCCTTTCAGATCGTTTATGTGAGACTCCCCCGAGGAGGGGGAAAGAAGTAGCTTTTATAGCTTCGGGTAGAGGAAATTAGTCAGGTGATCTCCTATTGTGAGAGATAGAGTTGGTCCTGCAGGTGTGGAGGTTAAAGTTGTTCCCGGGATCAAAACAAAATGACGAATTCGGACTTTAACTATAAACTTTTTTGTCTTGCAGCAGAGGAATGTCATTGTTCGAGGGTTGAATGTTTATATTAACGATGAAAGTTATAAGTTGCGATCGATATTTGATTCTTTTTTCTGACAATGTTATTTTAACGAGAAGGCGACAAATTTATTTCAAATACGTCGAAAGTTTAGGGGGGGGAAATGAACAATTTGGGCTTATTCTGAGGTCGGATCTCACAGTATATATAAGCTATAATGCACCACTAATTCTAGATGCATGCAAGTCTTAGATTCTTCTGTTTTATTTACTGCAACTAATACTTATTTTGTGTTAAATGCCTTAATTAAAACTACTTGTAACAATTAATGTCTACTTAACTCAATTAGATTGCAAATATCTATAAAAATTTTAATAAAAATTACTCTGTATTAATATGCTATTAATTTAACACACGATTATATTATGTTAGTGTTCTTATTCTTTTTAGTTTTTATTGCTGAATGTAACTTTATTTACTTATTTCTTTTTTTTAAGTAAATAACATTGTTTATATTACAGAAATAATGATTATTTTACAATAGAAAATATAGGGTGATCTTACCTATCGTGTCTCTGGCTGGTTTAAAAATTTCTTAGACACTTCAACACTTCTTTAGCTAGAAAATTCTTTATTATTAATTTAGAGCCGAAAAAAATTGCCGAAAATCTTATCAAAGTTATTGGGCAAAAGACCTAACGATAGCTTCAATGCTTTTTGCTAATGCTTCTATGTTTTAAAAATGTTATTAATAAAAATAATTTTATAGTTTTCAAACTTTCTGAACAACTTTCTATCGATTCTTAGAAAGTCAATGACATTATAATATTTTTATACTTATAAATATGAATTTTAAATATAGGTCATTTAAATATTTTACTACTCTTACACCCTAAAAATATAAAGATCAAAGAAGTGATTTCTGAGTAATGTTTGATAGCAAGGAAAAACAAATAATAAGTATTTAAATTTATATCTTGTACAGTATATTGTATACAAACAAAAGAAATGGCATTACATTTGAACTACTTCTTTACTGAAAAAATAATTTCGTTGACGAATATAATTAATTAGAATTTCTTATCATTTTAAACGCAAATATATTAAATAAGTTAAAAAGTTAATAATTAGAAACATTAAATAAAATTACAATTATTTAATTAGTAAGTTATTATAGAAAAATAAATGATAGTTACCTTTGTTTTTATTGTTATTATTGTTTTAACCTTTTGTTTCTTTCTTTAATACATGTTAATGACTAAATATCTGCTATAATTAACCTGTTTAAAAAATAACATCTTATTTGGTTATTTCCTCTATAAACTTTTCACTATTGATAAAACATATAGATCTATAGCCTGTCTCTGCCCCATTTTCAGTTCCTTGCCATTGATAAGTATTTTATATAGCCTAAGTATCATATTGAATAGTAAGTATTATGTTATAGTTAACATATGTAAAACGTGTTTACTTGGATTCTTATTGAGCACGTCATGTTGAATGTAAAATATATTGCTGTAGTTTTGTTTCTTCAGCTATGTATTGTTTATGGTGAACATAAAAATGTATTCGATTATATAATAGGTAGGTCTTTTTCATTTTATTTTTAAATGTTTTTCTGTCTTAAATTGAAAAATATTCCTAATTTTAAGATAGATATTTCAGTAAATCACTTATGAGTTAATNTGTGGAGGTTATAGTATAGTTAAATTTATTATTTTTAATTAAAGTTTATGTAAAGTGATAATATGTCGCACGGATCTACTGATTTGCTATGATATTTTCACAGATAGTTGGGATTAATAGAAGTTTTCTTTTTTGATAGCATCCTTTTATCTATACCGAGGTCTGCCTCCTCCCTCTTGTCTAGTTGTTCTCCAATTGCAAAGTATTGTGCTCTTCCTATTGTATTTTGTTTGCTGTCCATTTATCTGTTGCAAGCAAACCGCATTTATATTCAGTATTTCAACAACCATAGTAATTGTTATATAACACCTACCGCTGAGAATGATGAGAATTGCTGAGAATCAAAGGAACCGTTTTCATTTTGATCAATTTTCTGTAACGTTTACAATCGTTCTATAATCGAACCAATACGCAATTCGAATTTAAAACGGTTCGAACATTTGAATAAAAAATCAAAATATATAAAAATACAGTAGATTCCCCTATAACGTGGGTTCCTATAACGGAGATTCCTATAACGTGGCGAAAAAATTGCAATATTCGTATAAGTACACTAAAAGGAACTCGTAAAACGTCGTCGCCGACTCATGTCGTGACAGGATTGGTCGAATCTAGAATAATAGTGGACGAGCAGCCGAACTACTTTCCGCCGTCCAGCGCCACGCTACAGAGAGTTTAGGCGGGTAAATTGAGTTTACTATCGTCTGTACAGTATGTAAATTAAGTACCGTAAGTCTAATACAGTACTGTAATTTTATACATTTCTTGTGAAAGAAACATTTCTTATTCATCGGCCATAAAAATTATTTCTATTAATAATGTCTCCAAAGTTCAACGAATTTTTCGCAGAAAAATAACTTATCAGAAATTGCGGCCGCCGTTTGGTGCGCCGCACCGCGACGAAAACAAGCTTAAGCAATGGCGACGTCGAACGGTGCACACTCGGTAAGTAATCTTACAATTTTTTGTTTATAGCATAGTTTATACGGATTATTCCCAAAAAAACTATACGTATTTTGGAATTGTTGAGTCGAATTAGTCTAGAATCGATTAATTTTATAGAAGAAAACCTTTCAAACAGCCGTAGTTTGTAAACTTCACACGTGTCGGGCTGTGATTGGCTAATGTATTTAAGGATTCCTACAACGTGAAATTCGTATAACGTGAAACGTATCTACGCGTTATAGGGGGGTTTACTGTATTTATAACAATGTCTGCAATGTTATCAATTTAATACACCTAAGTACTAAATAAAGACTAAACGTTGAAAACAAAAAAATCGCATCTAAAATAGTACAGCAGAAGTCGTTTTCAGGTTAAGCCTTAATCCTCCCCCTCTCCCCCGCAGGGTAATTTCCAAAAATCCCTTCTTAGTGTGCGTTTTCATGACGTACCCTAACTGTGTACAAAATTTCACCTCTTTAGGTTTAGCGGTTTGCTCTGGCGGATGATGAATCAATTACTGAGTCAGTCAAAACAAGAAATTTGATATCTTTAGATTGTTTATTGCTGTTTTTTTTTAAATTTTTTGTATATAAATTTGTTTAGACGTGTACTAACTTCAATATCTTCATTTGTTGAGCATTTAACATTTGTTTACTTTTTTGTTGTGTGAAGTCTAGTTCCATTTGTCATTATAAAACGTGCTACTGTTTTTTTATACTTTAATTTATGTGGTTTTTTTTAAACAATTGCCTATTCTTATTGCCTTTAATACTGAAATCACTCTTACTATATTTATTTTATCAATTTGTTATAAATCTATTTGTTTTATATACATCATCTGTCCTGATATCCAGCTCTAATATACGTAAATGAACTGTCATACATGTCGTTTAAAGATGATATTTTTATATTAAGTTTTTCTGCCTGTTTTTAATTATTAAAAAAAAATTACTTTTCTGGCTTATTCCTCGTAGGCGTAATAAAATACATTTAATTTTTTACTATTGATTTTCTTTACTCCTATCTATACTAATATTATAAAGAGGTAATGTTTGTAAGTATGTATGTAAGTTTATATGCAGCAGGTAATCTCCGAAACTATTCATCCGATTTCAAAACTTTTTTCACCAATATCTAGAATGGAACTTTAGGGTGGACATAGGCTGTATATTATTCCGTTAAACATGAGAGATGGACAGTTCTTTACGGTAAGCCTTACGGGGAAGGATTACCGTAAAGAACTCTGCTTCTATTTATACTATTTTAGATGCGGGTTTTTGCGTTTTTGATTGCGTTTTAATAGAATACGTCAACAGAATGTACACTAAGAAGGGATTTTTCGATATTTTCCCCGCGGGGGAGAGGGACAGGGTTAAGGCTTACTGTGAAGAACTTGGCTTCTATTATACTATTTTAGATGCGGGTTTTTGCGTTTTTGATTGCGTTTTAATAGGGTACGTCAAGAGAATGTACACTAAGAAGAAATTTTTCGAAAAATTCCCCCCCCCACGGGGAAAGTGTTATACATTTATAATATATACATTTTGAGCCACAACAAGTCGTGGCGGGGTCTGCTAGTTTAAGAATAAACTGCAAAATTTTTTCCTAGTTGTAAACAAATAAATTCCCTTATAATTTTCTGCTTTAAATTCTTCTATTTTAGTCTGTGAGAATTTATTTACACTGAATAATATTCTAATTATAATAACTTTTCACTGTAATATATATTATAAATTAATTATTAATTATATTGGTGTCTGTTGATGTTTAATTTTTAATTTTTTCACTACGACTTCTAGCGATTTTTGTTTTTTCCGCTGTTATATATATCAGATGGACCCCCGAAAATCCCCCGAATCAAAAACTGACCTTCTAATTTTTACACTTTTTGGACTTAGAACATCTTGAAACGTCGAGAAATAATAATAATATTATACAAATTGTTTGTTTCTGCAGTTGGTTCAGGATCAGCAGGAGCAGTTATAACAAACAGGATTTCGAAACTACCATACATTAAAGTTCTTCTGTTAGAAGCGGGAGAGATGCCACCATTGTCATCGGAAATTCCATTTTCCCCCTTAAATTTAGCTAAAACACAATACAATTGGAATTTTACAACTATACCTAGTAAAACCATTGCTCAAGGACNGAAACTACTCATCCGATTTCAAAAATTCTTTCACCAATATTTAGAATGGAACTTCAGGGTGGACATAGGCTGTATATTATTCCGTTAAACATGAGAGATGGACAGTTCTTTACGGTAAGCCTTACGGGGAAGGATTACCGTAAAGAACTCTGCTTCTATTTATACTATTTTAGATGCGGGTTTTTGCGTTTTTGATTGCGTTTTAATAGAATACGTCAACAGAATGTACACTAAGAAGGGATTTTTCGATATTTTCCCCGCGGGGGAGAGGGACAGGGTTAAGGCTTACTGTGAAGAACTTGGCTTCTATTATACTATTTTAGATGCGGGTTTTTGCGTTTTTGATTGCGTTTTAATAGGGTACGTCAAGAGAATGTACACTAAGAAGAAATTTTTCGAAAAATTCCCCCCCCCACGGGGAAAGTGTTATACATTTATAATATATACATTTTGAGCCACAACAAGTCGTGGCGGGGTCTGCTAGTTTAAGAATAAACTGCAAAATTTTTTCCTAGTTGTAAACAAATAAATTCCCTTATAATTTTCTGCTTTAAATTCTTCTATTTTAGTCTGTGAGAATTTATTTACACTGAATAATATTCT
The DNA here is from genome assembly GCF_000671375.1 of Centruroides sculpturatus. NCBI lineage: Eukaryota > Metazoa > Arthropoda > Arachnida > Scorpiones > Buthidae > Centruroides > Centruroides sculpturatus. The sequence goes on from NW_019386042.1 coordinate 65,251, forward strand.
AATTATAATAACTTTTCACTGTAATATATATTATAAATTAATTATTAATTATATTAATGTCTGTTGATGTTTAATTTTTAATTTTTTCACTACGACTTCTAGCGATTTTTGTTTTTTCCGCTGTTATATATATCAGATGGACCCCCGAAAATCCCCCGAATCAAAAACTGACCTTCTAATTTTTACACTTTTTGGACTTAGAACATCTTGAAACGTCGAGAAATAATAATAATATTATACAAATTGTTTGTTTCTGCAGTTGGTTCAGGATCAGCAGGAGCAGTTATAACAAACAGGATTTCGAAACTACCATACATTAAAGTTCTTCTGTTAGAAGCGGGAGAGATGCCACCATTGTCATCGGAAATTCCATTTTCCCCCTTAAATTTAGCTAAAACACAATACAATTGGAATTTTACAACTATACCTAGTAAAACCATTGCTCAAGGACTTAAAAACAGGGTAGGTAATTTGTAATAAAACATTTCTAGAAAATAAATAAATTATATAATTGAATCGACTTAATTCCTATCCAGCAAAATAAAATTGTAGCAGGAAAAGCTCTAGGAGGAAGCACGAATTTAAATTTAAACTTATTTGTGCGAGGAAACAAAAGAGATTACGATAACTGGGCAAAACACGGTGCCGTAGGTTGGGATTGGAATAGTGTCTTTCCCTATTTTTTAAGACTCGAAGACAATCGAGATTATAGTTATATACGCAATGGTAATTCTGTTTTTTTAATATAATTTATAGGCCTATATATTTACTATAAAACATAGAGTAACTTAATAAGAGTTATGTACAATACAGGTTTTCACGGTGTTGGTGGAAATGTTGTTATACAGACACCATCTTTTCATTTGCCAATAACAGAAGGTTATTTACAAGCAGCCAAAGAAATTGGATATAATATTGGAGATTTTAATGCAGAGCCTCAGACAGGTAAAATATTTTGTTATATTTAAATATCACTAGTTATTACTACTTAGTTTTGATATAAAATCCGTTTAAAAAAATTAGATTTTCTAAATATAAGGAAAAGTAATATAAGGATAAAAATATAAAGGAATATATAATGAGAATACAGTAGACCGTCGTTTATCCGAAAGTCGGTTATCCGAAAGCATTCCAGTCGGCAAATTTAAATATTCGCTAGTGCTGTGGCGCTACAATCTTTGGCTATATCTTGGGTTTTTCCAATATTTTTTTTTGTCGGTGTGTGTATTTTAGCTGGCAGCATTGGCACTTTTGTGTGGTGTTTTTCTGAGGGCTGTGTGTGGTGCTGAATCGAACGTTTTTGATACTAGATCAACTTCTAAAGTATTTTTTTTTGTTTTTACATTTTTCAATATATTTATTTTATTTCACAAAATAAAAAATAATTTTGAACAATACAATAACCACGATTATTATTTTAAAAGTTTTCGTTAGGCTTAACATCGACGAAAATTCAACGCAAAGCGACACGCAACGGAAAAAAATTTCAACATGGGATAGATTAATATATTTTTTCGTATATAATCGGTTATCCGAAAAATAAGTTATCCGAACAACCTCAGTCCCCAATTGATTCGGATAAACGACGCTCTACTGTACTTACTGCTTTTTGGTAATACAATGTGTAATAGATATTTGATTTACATTTTGGAAAATATGTTTATATATATTTTTAATTTGTCAAAGATCATGACATACATTGTAAACATTATTTTAATTCATAAGTTTTTTTAATATATAAAACGTTTCAGTGTTTCAACCACCTCAGGGAACAATTAATAGGGGAGCACGTTGGGGTACTCTTAAAGCATACATTAATCCTGTACGCGGTAGAAGAAATCTCTCCATTCTAACTTCAGCATTTGTTCACAAGGTAACTCGTCTTCAACTTACGGTTTGTAAAAATAAATAAATAAATAAATACACTTTTTACATTTATAGATATTGATCCACAACAATCGTGCTTACGGAGTTAAATTCGAGCACCACGGTAAGTTGTACGAAGCTTATGCCAAACAAGAAGTGATCGTATCTGCAGGGGTCTTCAATTCCCCGAAACTCCTAATGCTATCAGGAATTGGGCCAAAGCGTACCTTAGAAAGGTTCAATGTAATGACTGTTTTAGCCTAAAATTTTAATAATTTTTACACAAATATAACTTATAATATGAATTTTAGATTCCCGTTGTAGTAGATTTACCAGTTGGGAGTAATGTTCAAGAACATCCATCTACATATGGTTTGTTTTTTGGAGCTAAAACTGTTACTTACCTATCAGAACGTATTACAGTAGATCATTATAATGAATTCCTAATAAATGGCACAGGTAAGATTGAGATAAACACCTTATACAATACTTACTTTCAAATATTTTCAAATATTTGTTTATGTTTTTATACTATTTTAGGTCCACTGACAACACTAGGATCACTGGAAACAATTGGATTTGTAAATTCTAAATATAACGATGAACCTGATTGGCCAGATATTGAACTCTTATGGTTTACTCTATCTGCGGCATCTGATAAAGGTGAAAATTTAAGGCCCGCCATGAACATTAACGACGAAGTAAGCTAATTTATATTGCTTTATATACATATGTAAAATGTATGCCATTGCTTTATCATGTGTTTAAATCATATCGCCATTATTAGCTACTAATAATTGACTTCTGTGTCAAAATCTTGTAACTCGAAATCCACTGACAGGAAATATTAATTAGCGAAAAATATTCAATTGTTATTACTAGTCTTTTTTTTTTTTTCTTAGAATAGAGTTTAATTGTCCTTTCTGCTATAGTTAACAACTAGAAGAATGACGTTATTTTAATTTTTATCTACTTTGAATTCCCACGAATACATTTTTAATTTCTATTCTTGTTTTCTCTGTCCAATGAACTTATAATAATTCAAAAAAATTTGACAAATATCTTCATTGAAAATATGCATACTTATATTGTTTAATGTATGAATCAGTTAAAATAAATTATTCTTACAGCACAGTTAATATTCTTGTATACTTGATCCTCAGTGAAATAACTCGCAGTCTAAAGATCCACTGTAATACAAGAATCTTGCTTTCGCATAATATATTGTACATTTAGAAGGTTTGATTTAACTTCAGACAAGATTAAAATTTTCGTATTTAATTAGAATTTAGACCTACATTTAATGCCTCATTGATTTAATAATTGTATAAATTTATTAATTTTCTAATTGTAATTCAATACACTATAATTATAAATTTGTTATTATTATGGAGGTATGGAAGACAACTTTCGAACCATTTACATCGATTGATACAATAACTTGTTTACCATATCCAACACGTCCTAAAAGTAGAGGATTCGTTTCTATCAGATCTAGTGAACCTCATGACGATCCTCTCATTGATTTAAAATTTTATTCGAATCCATATGACTTAAAAGTTATGGTTGAAGGTAAGATAATTATAATTTTCTAGTGGTAAAGGTTTACAGAGTATAATACAATAACCTCTTGACTCATTTAAGCTTAATATAGTATTTAATAACTCAATTTTTAGGTTTGAAGTACTGCCTGAGAATGGCATCCACGAAAGCGATGAAAAAGTATGGAGTCAATCTCCTTCCGATAAGTGTGCCCGGTTGCGGACATTATGAGAGATTTAGTGATGAATATCTCGCTTGTGTGGCAACAACAATTCCATTTACAATTTACCATTGTTCTGGATCGTGTAAAATGGGAAGTTATGCTGATTCTACAACTGTGGTTGATCCAGCGCTCAAGTAAGCATTCGTAATTCTTACTGAACGTAGTATTTCATGAAATATTAAAAATTCTGGTAACAAAGAATTAGATTTGAAAACTGGAAAGGGTATAAAATACATTTTGCATTATATACTTTCTTTATTCTTTCTATGCTTTTAAAATTATGGATTTCTTTACTATTGAGGGCAATGGAATGCTCTGGGAGATCGCAACCTGCATTAGTGAAAAATCTAGTAGTAGTAGACTTTTGAATGTAGCTAAATGGGCATAATTTTAGAAAATTTTAACATAAGAAATATTATAAAAAAATAACTTTCTTTAGCTTTTGATGCTCTTAAAAATATACTTTGTATTGTTTCAAATCATAAGAATCCAACAGTAACACAGATAAAGCAGTCTTAAGGTATCAATTTTCGATATTTTTCATATGTTGTATACATATTTTAAAGATTTTCTCGTTTTATTTTCAAGTCATTGTTGCGATTATTTAATATAGCAAAACAATAGATTGCTTCTATGGTTAAATATGAGTACCAACATACCAGAAAACACTGTGTCACTGTAATGAGTTATAATTTAACAAGAGAATTACAGTAATTGTTAAACAATATAAGAAAGAAGACAATTACCATGAAGCAATGTGTTTTTTAATGAAAGAAATATCAAGGATGACGAAATAGTCTATCTCCTAGAAGTTAACTGCCAACTTTCTCTGGAAGGCTTTGTAGATTTCTACTTGTTCCTGGTGTTTCAGACGAGGCATTTTGAATAAAATTCATTTGTTTCGATGCAATTTTATCCTTAAAACCCGTAAAACTGAAATAGCTCTATGGAAAAGCCTCATGAACTTTGACGTATTTTACAGAATGATTACATTAGTAATTATACATGCTAATTGATTTTAAGGGATACAATGAAAAATATATATAAGTATGTATTTCAATCTAATGCATTCTTTGACATACCTTTTATTTGTTGTTTCAGTTGAAAAAGTGTATGCTAGTATATTTAAAATTGTATTTATTTATTCAACGTAAGATTTTTTCGAAATAAGCAACAACTTAGTGCTTAATAATTTTTCTTTATCTTATAGAGTTAAAGGTGTAGAAGGACTAAGAGTAGCGGATGCTTCCATAATGCCATTTGTGGTAACTGGACACTTGAACATTCCAACTATGATGATTGGGGAGAAGGCTGCCGATATGATTCTCTATGATTTATTACATAAACCTAAACACAAATGAAAATAAAGCTTTACGTTTGTTTATAATTAAATAATGGTAATGTATCCTTAGTCTACTGCTTTATATTGTCAGCAGTATTGTCTTCGAACATATTTTATGATTGAAAATTTATTTATATGTAATTAAAAAATCAAATATCTCTTTATTATTTACATTAGTAATTTAATAAGCGTATGGAGGAGTCAAGTTCTGTTCTTTTTGCTTCAATTAAGAGAATATACTATATAACGAAAGTGTATTTGAATTAAAAGTTATTATAAGTAACAATTAAAATAATAAACTGACACTTTTATCCTAAAAATAAATTGTCTAGAGAATTCCTTTATGATTTAATGTAGAATAGATCTTAAAGGGGCCAGTTGAAATGAACGAAAACTCACAGGTGTATTGTGGCCTGAATGACGTTCTTGCACTTCTTTCCAGGGATGAAACGAGTTCCTAAAATTTTCTGGCGATTTTGTTATAAGGAAAAAAAACATCAAATTTTTTAAAAATAAAGAACCTAATTGTGAAATATTGTTATTTGTTTACAACTGTAAAGATACTGATTATAGTAGCGTGATTCTTAGAACTGGAACCTAACACTATAAATAAATTTCAATTTATTTTACTTTCTCTGCTGTTATAACACACGAAGGTATTGTAAAATGACCGCTAAAGAATAACACGTGTTCTGTTTGTCAAGATCTTCTTTTTCATAGGTAAATTATTAAATATTGTGGAATCGAAGTTGAATCTGCAAAAGACGAGTCTTTTTCAGATTCATCTCTGATCCCACAGATTAAATGTTTGCCCTAGCTGATTTTCCAACATTTTTTTCTAATTAACACGGGTTGTGGTATTGATAACTATATCGTCTTCAAAGAGATGATGACTCAGAAATTCTTCACTTATTTTAATTCCTTTCTTGCTTTAGTTCAGACTTCTGAAAACTTTCTCTAATACAGCATTGATTAGTTTTGGCAATATTGAGTCTGTTTGTCTAACTTCTTTTCCAAACCCGATCCTTGCCTTTTCTTTATTCGATTATATGGTTGCTATTGCTTCTTTTTATATCTTGTGATTACAACAATGTATACGCTTTCTATATCATAAGATTCTCAGGATTTCACTTCTGCATATAAACAAATACGTTCAAAAGCTGTTTCGAAATCTACAAAAGCAAAACAAAGTGATAAATTATATTCTTTACGACATTCAATAAGTTCTTTGATTTCTTGAATGTTATACACTGTGCTAAATTTCCATCGAAATTCTATTTCTTATCTTGGTTGAGTAGAGTCCAGTTTAGATTCTAATCTATAAATATTTTAGTAAAGATCTTGTACATATTGGATTAAAGGGTGATAGGTTTGTAGTGTTTTGTTTTCTGCCCCATCCACTTTGGAACAATGCAATAACGTTCTTCTTTTCAGTCTTCTGGTACATCAGACTTCTTGATGCATTGAGTGAAGAGAACTGCTGAAATACTAGCGAAATCTTCACCAGCTTATATATATATAATGTGCTTGTGTGCATGTATACTTGCACTATTTTGTTTAATAATATCTCTAGATAGGACAAAGATACTCTAAAGAAATTTGGCGTGATAAAATATAATTTTATACGAGGCAGTGATTTTATTAAATTTTGATGATAAAATGTCGAAGGAGTGGAAAGACAGAGCGAGGTTATATGTGATATCTCGAATTTGGTCGGACTCAATAAAAGTGTTACTCGTTATTGGCATTTACAGTATTTTAGAAATCCATCTTTATCCCAATAATTAAGCCTGTTCTGCGTTTTTAAATAATTAATAATATAAGAGTTATTTTTTAATAACACTTCATAAAAGATGGCGCCATGAACAAATTTGTTTTTCTGCTAATGTGTATTTTTGCCCGGAAAGTTACGCAACTCGTTGCTGCTATTTTCTGTAACTTTTTTACTTAAACGTTTGTAAAAATTCTAAAATGTTTTCAATATTCCTAACTTTGTAATTTACATGACATACCGTGGAAATTTTTGCATTACAAAAATACCATAGGAAGAAAAAATGCTGGATTTCTCGCTGAAGACAGGCACTAATTCAGAGAAGAAAATTTGGAGAGACTTGCGAGTGTCGTATGTAATCAATGCGATTTGACACTGCAGCAATTTAAAATGAAGGTATCTTTACAAAAACACCATTACATACACTTTGTGCTATTTTTTTATCTCTGGACCACAAAAATTAATTTCTTTAAAACTTTAAAGAACTGGAAAATGTTCCAAAGCACATTTAGTACGATAAACTTTATATTTATTTGCATACGTTTTTGGAAAAATGTTCATGTACTAGAGCCCCTTTAGCCAACACTCGAAAACATCGAGTGACGTTTTCATTTCCCCGGACGAGGACCTAGGGATTAGATTTCGGGAAGCAGTGTTGGTGTTAAGTGACGGTGTCGTTTATGGTAACCAAGTGTGATATGTAAATGATTGAATGCAACGAAGAAACTAGATAATGGTTGAATTGTGAATGTTATCGTGAGTGGTGTTTATAAGGATGTGTTGTAATGAGAGTGATTAAATCGTCCAAATAATGAAATTCCTACTACTTCTTTTTCATCCGCAATACAGTGAAGACTGGGTTAAGTGATGGATGAAAGACTTCAACGTCTTTCTACCTTTCCACCACTCCTCTGTAAACAACACCGTAACATCGTCAGTCCTTTCTCTTAGGTCTTTATCGGTCTTATTCCTTTACCTCTTTCTGAGTCTAAAATTCTGACTGATGGATTAATACTTACCTGGCACCGAGGACAGGTTATTGCACTCCAAACTGGATCAGATGGAGCGTGTAATTTGTGGTATATATGTTGCTAAATATCTGACAATCCTGTTATAATAATTTAATAAGACTGAGAATTCCTTTAGAAGAAATCTGTAATTGCGTAAGACTTATTTATTGCGTAAGACTTATTGAAAAAGTTGTGTAAACATATTGATAAAGAAGAAAAAGAATTGTTTAAATATTTAAATGTAAATTTAAAACTAGTATCTAATTTAATGTTAGATAAGAGTTCTTTCATAATTATATTATATGTAAGTAAAAACGGTTATCTCTAAATAACTATATAGAACATTTTCTAAATTGCTATCAAGTAGTATTGAGAAGGAGATATACTAAGATTGATTGATTTGTTAATAAGTAGTACCAGCCATAAAGCATTTGTGACCGATAAATTTGGTCAATAATAGATGTGATCTACAACTAGGTATAAGATGGTATGAGCGATTCACACAGAACGAATCTGACATATGTAATACTCCAATACGTGTTAGATCTTGATAAAATTCAAAGACCCGCTATTCTCATATTAGATATTATCTCCAATTCGTGATTAGGAAGGTTTGAATAAATGTTTACAATATATATAGTGTTTTCTAGGAGAAAATGTCTTTCTTCTTCACCTCCCACATTTTCAAAATAGTTCTAAATCAAAATATTTTATAAACAATAGAATAATTCTTAATAATTATCGCAAAGTAACAGGTGATTTACATTCAAAAACTGATCTTTCCTGTTCCTAATCTGAATTAAATCCTCAAAACTCTTTATCTTTTCCATTGAAAGTCACGTTGGGTATATTGCAAATTTCCCTCACTGTTCGTTTAAGACAGAAACAGTTCAGAAACCCAAAATATTTTTAATATAATGAACTTTAAATTCGTGACAAGAATGTAATTTAAATATCAAGTAATCATTCACTCGTTCGTTAATTAAAAAACTAAACGTCGAAATATCCATAAGAACAAAAAATAATAATAAATGATAAATATTTCTATAATAAATAAATATCATGTAAGACTGCCAAGAGCCTTCTCGGTTCAACAACCATAGAATTTGCTCTATATAAAGTAATGTACAGTGAAACTTTATAAATAAAATAAAAGTTGATGTATTGAGTCATCGGAACTGTCAAGTTTAGTGTCAAACTATTTGACAAAGTAATTTCATAATTAATAATTCATCAAATTGGAAACCGTTTTAATAGTGAAGAATATAATTTGATGAAATCACGTTGTGAATTTAATTTTATAACTTATAAATTATATATTCGTTCAAGCATCTCTAAATTACTCGCTCTCAATAGTGGGTAAAGTAGTATATAACTATAAATTTGGTTATAAATTTGATAGATAATGCTAGTTGTAATCGTTTAAAATTTATTATTTATATATCATACAGCACGATGGTTCTTTATTGTAGAGCTTATCCATTCGTGTAATGTTAAAGTGCCAAATTGAATCGTTAATATCTTCAAGACCTATGAACCGTACTCTCAGATGAATGTATGAAGTAAGAGTTATCATGAAAACTCCCCTCTTATGAAGTTATTGATGACTAAAAGTACTTGAAATCCCTTTAAAAAAGTGGTGAAACTGGTTTAAAAAGTAGAGATCAGCAAAAGAACTAAATAAAGGAAACTTTTAAAACTTGAGGCATAAGAATAATGGAAGTAGAGTAAGACTCAACATGTGAATAAAGTACCCATTACCCTGACTACAGTTATAGTATTGAATGAATTAATGCCGTCATGATAATAAATAAAAAAAATAAGCATCATCACAGAAAGAAGGCTTCGAGAAGCTTTACTTTGTGCTTTAAAGTCCTTAAACGCTTTACAAGTATGAATGTAGGTACTAGCAATACGAATGAAGTATAAGCTCTTATATTTTGTACACGTACAGTACAAAACACATACTTATTGTATATAATTACATGTCACATACCTAACTATTTTTAGTATTTATTTGATTTTTTTCCCTTCATTTATTTGTTTACATAGGTAAAGGAGAAGGAAAGACCCTGTGTTAAGAGACTTTACATTAACCACCATTATGAATTTTTATTATTGAAACAGTCGAGTTTATCTGACTCAAATATCGTTATATCAATTTACTAACATAAAGGAATTCAAGTGTGAATTTAAATGATAGTAATAAGGTTAAAATTATATAAAAATTTAATAGGGATTAGTAATTTTAAAACATTTCATAAGTAAAAAATTAATTAGTTATATAGAAAATAACTGTAGTTAATTGGATTAACGACCTGTGGATATATAAAACATTTCATTATATACATGTTTTATACAATGATTTACATTATTCATAATAATTGATCCAGTTATATCTACAAAAGAGAATGTGGAAATTGACCCATTAAAAGTTTTGTTTATAGTTTTAATTTCTGATTTATTTACCAGCTTCAGTTATAATTTCAGAAGGTATTCTTTTATTGAAATTTAAAAGATATACGAGCAAATTAATAAAATAATTATAACCTGAGCTGTGAATATGAAGTGAATATAAAAACTTTAAAATTATATATATAAATTATATATACAAATTCTGTTTTATAGTGTGGTGGTGTTTACCATTTTCTAGTTTAATAATGTGTTTGGTTGTGCAATTTATTAACTAAAAAAATTAAGCAATATTAAATATATGGATTAAGGATACAGTACGTACAGTACAAGTCATATATTCCTCGGTTTTATTCACCTTAACTAATATAAATATTGTATTAAATGCTCGAAATAAAACTAATTGTGACTATGTCCATTTAACTTAATTACATTTGAAATTTCTGTAGCAACAAGTTGCTTAACTTCCACAGCATTTAAGATTTTAGTAGCGCCATTTGTTATCATATTTTATTAAAAAAACTGCATGTTTTTAACTATTATAAAATAACAAAAAGCTTAATTTTGAGGGTGTGCATTAGTTTTATTAAAATAACAATTATAAATGCTATTAACGAGTAAAATCGTCATTAAGTCCGACCCTACTAGAGATAAACATGACCCACTCTTATTTCCCATCCCCTTGATCTTTAATCACACAAAATTTATTAACTTCAATCTTCCTAATACAGACAAAAGTAACTTTCTATGGATAATTAGAAAGTCAGTGACACTATAATAAAACCTTATATAATAATCAATTTCATGTAAACACTACCAAGTGACATTCAAAACATATCTGTAACGAAATCTGTATTTTTACAGACAGCAGAAAACGAACCTTTAAAAACATTAGAAAACATACAAAAATTCATCCGGAAAATTGTTTCCCTATTTATAGAAAGAAAATTTATAATTTTTGGAAAGAAAAATTTGCATTTTTTGGTGCAAAAAGTATATCTGGTCTGACAAAAAAATGAGAAAAAATTTGTTTGTCACCCAAAAGACTCCATTATTAATTACATTATTAAATATGCTGTAAAAAATTAATTTTATAAAAATTTCTTTAAGTGTAAGTTTTCTTTCTTAAAACATTAAATTATAACTTATTTTTCATTAATTATTGAAAACATTACAATGTTTTGGTATATACATTTTAGTCTGCTATTTTATACACCATTTTTTGTTGTATTTCAAATTATACATGATGTTTCATATGTCTAGATATAAGATTTATCTTGATCATTGTCCTTTCTTTGACACGAAAACAATAACACTGAAAGAGGAGGAATGAAGTGAAATCATTTTTCTTGCATTTGGTGTGAGCGCTTTCAAAGAGTTTAGCATGTTGCATTCAGATTTGTTACTTATTTCATACCATGATCTAAATGCAGCCTGTTATATTTTTGCAAGTTGTTACGGAGTGCACGTCTTTACTACAGAAAAAATTATTCACACAAAACCAAACTTTACCTATAAAAAAGCAACAAATAGCAACCGAATTTCTAGTTGTCTATACTAATAGTCACTTTACACATGTATGTTTAAACTAGCTTAAAAAATAAACTCTAAAGGCTTCTAATTTATGATTATTCTAGAATTATGAATAATGTCTATTCTACTCACAATCTTTTGTAATCGGATTAAATCAGTGTTATTTATTAGTTTAAGCAGTATTTAATTTTATTAGAAACTGATGTGTGCAATTCGCAAAAAATCTCATACCAAACAGTGATAAAAGCTGAATTTGGAGTTAAAGAATGAAATTTTTATCACATTGTTTTAATATATTAAATTATATAAGACATTTAATTAAACAAATAAACTCCAAAATGCTTTGACAAAACAATTTCATATAAGTGCATTAAAACCATATCACAATTGATTAAATAAATAGAAATTCAGTGTACTAAAAAGCACTTAAAATCATAAATTGAATATTTAGAATCTACTGTACGAACCTTACCCTTAGATGTATTTGACTGTTGTTCTCTCTTTTGGTTGTATTTTATGTGGAATTAAGCAGAACATTTCTGCAATAAACTTATCATAAAGGAACATATTTTATTTTCTACTTTTATATAAGGGAATGCATGTCAGACTAAGATAAAGATGATTGTCGTACGGTCTATTACTACTTTGGGTACAAGATTTCTGATTCCATCTAAACTGCTACTAGCGAAAATTAAGACAGAACATTGAAATCAGCAATGTATAAAAAGAACAAAAGAAGCATTAAATCAGCTATGTAAATCAAGTGATTGAGAACAATTGCAACAAATTGTCTTTCAACTCTGAGGAATGAATAAAACCATTATGAGCATTTTCAGCAAATTACGAAGCTGTTCTGTAGTTTTTAGTCGTTTATTATAGTAGATAAATAAATCTACTATTAGGCCTATATGAAAAATAAATTCGAACAGTACTGTTAAATGGCTTGAATCTACTTAAACAGGGGTGTCCAACCCGCGGCCCGCGGGCCGCATGCGGCCTAATAAACGTGTAAACAAAACCGATAAATTTTTTAAGTTTATTTTATCTATTTCAACGTCATAAACTAAAAAAAGAAATTTCACAAAGCCGTAAACCTTTATATGTATTTTATTTTTGAGTGGTAAGGAAATATTTTCAAATACTTGGAAATGTGTGAATGAGGAAGGAATACTAAATAAAGCTAAAGTTGAGACTCAAAGAATTATAGTTCCAAATTCGGGGAAAGGAGAGAAAGGCCAAAAAATAAATAGTGAGAAAGATTAAATAGACTTTCTGTTATGCAAATATGGACCCTTAATTTTCCAACTTTCCTCACTTCTTTATCTTTTGTCCTTTCTCTCCCTTCCCCGCATTTGGGTCTATAATCCTTTGAGTCCAACTCCGGCTTTATTTAGTATTTATTCCAGGTTTGCATGATTTGGCTACTTTGCGCCAAAGTTGGCTACCCGTTTTTTAGTTTGCCGTAAAAAATATCATTTGGCGCATTGGCTATTTTTTGGGCTACATCT